>NC_053027.1:495903253-496028364 GCF_003073215.2 Triticum urartu | reverse complement strand
AGGATGTCACCGAAGGGCGAGTGCTGAAAGATGTCCGCGGCGGTGAACTCCATGATCGACGCCCAATCGGATTCGATCGGCAGGGGATCGGGGGGCTCGGAGTTCGGAGAGGAATCCGGCTCCTCGGAGTCACGGGCCATACAAAGTGCGGGGCTGGAGTTCGGCTCGATCGCCTCTGAGATCGCAGCCCCTGAGGCAGCGTCCAACCGCTGATCCTCGGTTGGCGCAGCAGGCTCCGAATCAATGGTCGAAGCCGATGCGTGTGCGGCCTCCAAGGCGCTGTTCGGCGGCAGAGCTATATCATGCCCATAGAGACAGTGCGGCGCACTTGGCTGTGGCTTGAATCCGTCGAAGGTCAAGTCTTCACGGTTGTCAGCCGTATAGTTTAGGCTTCCAAACCTGACTTGATGGCCAGGGGCGTAGCTTTCGATCTGCTCCAGGCGGCCGAGCGAATTGGCCCGCAGAGCGAAGCCGCCGAAGACGAAGATCTGTCCGGGGAGAAAAGTCTCACCCTTGACCGCATCGTTGTTGATGATCAAAGGAGCCATCGGGCCTAAAGGCGACGACACAGAGGAACTCTCAATGAAAGCACCAATGTCGGTGTCAAAACCGGCGGATCTCGGGTAGGGGGTCCCGAACTGTGCGTCTAGGCCGGATGGTAACAGGAGACAGGGGACACTTTGTTTTACCCAGGTTTGGGCCCTCTCGATGGAGGTAATACCCTACTCCTGCTTGATTAATATTGATGATATGGGTAGTACAAGAGTAGATCTACCACGAGATCAAGGAGGTTAAACCCTAGAAGCTAGCCTATGGTATGATTGTTGTGTATGGAGTTGATTGCCTACGGACTACAACCCTCCGGTTTATATAGACACCGGAAAGGGTTAGGGTTACACAGAGTGAGTTACAATGGTAGGAGATCTTGAATATCCGCATCGCCAAGCTTGCCTTCCATGCCAAGGAAAGTCCCATCCGGACACGAGACGAAGTCTTCAATCTTGTATCTTCATAGTCCAGGAGTCCGGCCGAAGGTATAGTCCGGCTACCTGAACACTCCCCTAATCCAGGACTCCCTCAAGCCCCACTCCTTCTTCTTCCTTGACCTCCTCCCTAGATGGGAGAAGGGTTTCTCCTCTGGTCCATGGCCTCCATGGCACGGGAGGGGCGAGAGCCCCTCCGAGATTGGATTTGTCTCTCTGTCTCTCTCTCTGTTTCTGCGTTCTCAGATTCTTCCCTTTCACCGTTTCTTATATTCCCAGAGATCCGTAACTCCGATTAGGCTGAAATTTTAACACGATCTCTATCCGGATATTAGATTTCTTGCAGCGAAAGAAGGGCATCAAGCGCCTTACGGGAGGCCCACGAGGGTCAGGGGCGCACCCAGGGGGCAGGCACACCCCCTGCCTCGTGGCCACCTCGGGCACTGTCTCACGTGGATTTTTCTTCCCAAAAATCATATATATTCCAAAAAAATCTCTATCAGTTTTGATCCCGTTTGGACTCCGTTTGATATGGATATTCTGCGAAACAAAAAACATGCAACAAACAGGAACTGGCACTGGGCACTAGATCAATATGTTAGTCCCAAAAATAGAATAAAAAGTTGCCAAAAGTATATGAAAGTTGAATAATATTGGCATGGAACAATCGAAAATTATAGATACGACAGAGACGTATTAGCAGGCACTTCTGTATCATGCGCATGAATGTGGCGCCAGCATTTTTGAGACCAAAGGGCATGGTAACATAGCAAAAACACCCGAATGGGGTGATAAAAGTTGTTTTTATTTCTTCGGGTCTATATAGTCGGATCTGATGATACCCGGAGTACGCGTCCAGAAAGGACAATCGCTCACATCCCGCAGTCGAGTCGACTATTTGATCGATGCGGGGAGAGGGAAATGATCTTTCGGGCAGGCCCGATTGATATGCTTGAAGTCAATACACATACAGAGTGAATCATCTTTCTTTGGAACCATGACAACATTGGCGATCCACTAGGAGTGGTAAATATTGCGGATGAACTCGGCTGCCAGAAGCCGAGCTACTTCCTCGCCAATTGCCTTTATTTTCTCCATGGCGGACCGTCGGAGGTGCTCTTTCACAGGTCTTGCTTTTGGGTCGACTCGCAAACAGTGCTCAGCCAGTTCTCTTGGTACACCTGGCATGTTAGAAGGTTTCCATGCAAAGAAGTCTCAGTTCTTACGGAGGAATTGGATGAGTGCTTCTTCCTATTTGCTGTCGAGTATTGTTGATATATGAGTCGGAGTAGCATTGGGATCGGTCGGGTGAATATGAACTGACTTTGTTTCACCAGACAACTTAAATGCAGACTCTGAAGCGGGCTTCTTAGCTCTCAACAAATCACTCGGATATGCTGTCTTCTTGTATTCTTCCATTTCTATTGCTGCCATTTGTTCATCGGCAATCTTTGAGCCCTTTGGGAAGCACTCTTCTGCTCGC
Source organism: Triticum urartu (assembly GCF_003073215.2). NCBI lineage: Eukaryota > Viridiplantae > Streptophyta > Magnoliopsida > Poales > Poaceae > Triticum > Triticum urartu. The sequence continues at coordinate 496,025,898 of NC_053027.1, read as the reverse complement.
TGCCGATTACCAGTGACTGTAATCACGCCCCTAGGGCCAGGCATCTTGAGTTTGAGATACACATAACATGGTCGAGCCATGAAACGAGCATATGCAGTTCTGCCCAGGATAGCATGATAGGCATTGTAAAAATCCACGACTTCAAATGTCAACTTTTCCTTCTGGTAATTCTTTGAATCACCGAAAGCCACGTCAAGAGTGATCTGGCCGAGTGAATCGGCTTTCTTTCCCGGTATAACTCTGTGGAACCGCATGGTGCTCTCACTAAGTTTGGACATCGGAATGCCCATCCCTCGGAGGGTCTCAGCATACAAAATGTTCAATCCACTGCCACCATCCATCAAGACTTTGGTCAGTCAGGTGCCTCCAACGACCGGGTCGACCACCAACGCTTGCCTCCCAAGGGTGGCAACCTGCGGCGGGTGGTCTGACTGGTCGAATGTGATTGGAGTCTTTGACCATTTCAGATACGTCATCATTGCCGGAGCAACCATGTTTACTTCCCTGTTGATGACTTTCAGTCGACTTTTGCTTTCAACATCAGCAAAAATCACCAAAGTGGAATTGATATTGGGAAATCCCTCATCATCCTCTTCCTTGTCCTCATCCTTATCAGATTCCTTTTCCTTCTCACTGGGTTGCTTTTCTCGGAACTGCTGTATAAGGACTCGGCACTGCCGAGTGGTATGCTTGGGATAGATAAGATTCCCCTCTTCATCCTTCTTGATGTGAATGTGATATGGTAAATCCAACACGCCGTTCCCGGTTGAATCTTTCACCTTCCTGGGGGTCCAAGGCCCTTTAGGTTTTCCTTTATATTTTCCTTGGGTTGCGACTGCAACCTCGCCAGGCGCCGCAGGTTCTAGTTTGCACTTCTCCTCCCGATTGGAATTACCTCCTCCAGTGTCCTGGCCGACTGGTTTGCTCTTGCCACTGCGGAGTCGGTCTTCTTCTTCGCCGTTGGCATATAGAGTGGCTATCTCCATCATTCGAGTCAAAGACATGTCTCCTGTCCGACCGAATTTCAGGTTGAGCTCCCGGTACCAAACACCCTCCTTGAAGGCACAAACTGCTTAATGGTGAGACACATTCTCCAGAGTGTGGTATAAAGTGGTCCACCTCTGGATGTAATCCCTCAAAGTTGCATTCGGCTTTTGCACGCAAAGTTGCAATTCTGTCAATCCTGCTGGCTGTTTGCACGTGTCCTCAAATGTTTTGACAAACACCCGGGCCAACTCTTCCCAACTGAAAATACTGCCTGGAGCCAACTGATACAACCAAGCTCTAGCTGACCCTTCAAGCATCAGGGGAAGATGCTTCATGGCAACTTCATCATTTCCTCCACCGATCTGCATAGCCACTCGGTAGTCCTCAAGCCAGGTGTCAATATTGGATTCACCAGCGAACTTACTGACCTCAGTCGCCAACCGGAAGTTGGGAGGGATGTCTGCGGCCCTGATGGCTTTGCGAAAACACTCGGGACCAGAAACACGCACTCTGCTTCCAGTCGTGTGATCTTTGTCTTACCCTTCTCTATGTACTCGATTCCTATCCACCAAACCTTGTACCAAAATGGACCTTGCATCAAACCCTGGTTCTCTTGGGTCGACTGGCCTCCTCCGCTCCTCACTGTACAGGCGCCTATCATCATAATGTCGGGGCACGTATGATTCGCCCATCGGAGGGGGCGTAGGCACTCGACGGCGGTCATCACGGTCGAGCCGATGATTGTGCTGCTCATGGTTCCGACCCGAGTACTGCCCTTGGCGATGCCCTCGTCCTTCGCGTCGTGGAGGCGATCTTGGGCTGCGAGCCGACTGAATGATGTCAACAACTACAAATCTGCTATGGATTCTGTTATGCGACTGAGATATTGCAGTATTCTGCTCTCCTGCTGCTCTGATCTGCATCAAACCTCTACCAGCTTCCAAATGGGACGGCTGAATAGATTCTGCTATATGGGACATAGTGGTAAGATTCTAAATCGGAGTGCGGTATACTTGTGATTCAGGTGGAAATAGTTGCCGCTGCCGTCGACTGGACTTGGGGATCTGTCGGCGAGCGCGGTCGTCGAGTGCACGCTGAAGGTTCTCCAGTCGGGTGCGCTCAGCCAAAGTGGCCAATCCCGCCGCCTCCAAGGCCTGAGCCTCAGAGGACTCACCGAGAACGGGCGTGCGGAGGGCCTCCACATTGCAGCGGTGAAATACCTCCCTCTGCTAAGAAGAGAGAGTTTCGGGGTGGTACTCTTCATGAACGCGCGATGGATCGATGCCGCCGCCGTCGCCACCATTGCGACGCATGCCAGGCAGACTGCGAGGTGTGTCAACCATCAGGACCTCCACCGCGGGGTCGCTGTTGTCGCACTTGGACAGGGTCTCGACAGAGCCAGTCGAACATGCCATAGAGAGTTTGTCGGGCTAGATTGCCGCGACTTGAGGGGTGGCCGACTGACACGCCACCACATGCTTCACCCACCACTATAGACATGACCGACCTGATCGCTTGTGACGGCGAACAATTTGGAGCAAAGATGCCGTGGGGGCCGGCCGATACTTAGTCAACGGCTGTAGCAGAAGGACTGTCACAGCCCTAGATTATTTGTGTGCAATAGTTGCATTTGCATCCATGCATCATGGCAATCTTTCCTTAAACCTGAAATGGGGATTAAAAAACCCTAGCACTCCTTTGAAAACTAGGATCAACCAAAAGAATATTTTTCAATGAACCCAAAAATGCCTCAATTAATGTTTGATAATTTTGGCAAGGGTTTTGATCCAAGCCAAAAATAGTGAACATTTTTAGGGAATTATTTGGGATTTGATTTAATCCACTAATGTATTTGAGTTGGAGCAAATAAATCCTATAAATATTTTTATTGCTCCAATAATTCTGAAACTTCTTGTGGAGCTCTGGGTTAAACCATTTTGCATCCTCAATTATTTCCAGAAGCTGCAAAAATTGAATTGGTTACAAAACCAAATTCAAAACAAACCTGCAAAATAGAAAACAGAACAGAATTAGAAAAAATAGGAAAGGACAAAAACCTTACCTGCAGCCCACCTGGTGGCCCAGCAGTTCGGCCCAGCCCACCAGGGGCATACCTGTCTTCAACCTCTGCCTACTAGCCGAGGCGAGGCCGAGCACGGCGCCCGCGCAGGCCGGCATGCAGCTGCCTGCCTGGCCCTCCCCGGCCAGCGCGATGCTGGGGATCGCCACCCCGTGGCCGTCTGGAACCCGCTGACCCCCATTACTTTCTCTCTCTTCCCCGAACGGTCTCCCCCTCCTCTGTTCTCTCCACCGAGCGCAGCCGTTGCTGCCGCTCACCACCACCGCGGCCACCGCACTCCCCACGCCCTGCCGCAGTGCCAAATCGCTCTGCCACGACGCCTCGCTTCTTCAAGACGAATAACACCACCCCTGACAGCCTACAGTGATGCCCCCGAGCTCGTCTTCCTCACTGGCATCCGACGACCGCCGCCGTTGATTCGCCGTCTCTGCCGCCTCCTCGACCTAGCTGAGCTTCGCCTCGACACTACGGTGAGCTCCGCCGTATTTCCCCCTGCTCCCTGAGCTCGTTTTCGTCCCCTAGCTAGCTGCCCTGTTGGACCCGAAAGCTCGCCGCCGTCATGCTTCATCACCGCCGCGGCGAGAGTCAGTTATGACCGCAACCGAGCACTGAAACATGCTCAGAACGCCGTCAGGAGCCTAGAACACTCACTCGTTGCTCCTGCCATGCGCTGTAGTGTCGTTTCCGCTGACGCCCGATCTCCGGCCGCCGCCCCGGTGCTCGCCGTCGTCGACTCCGGGCACCCCGTGACCTGCCGCTGCCTCCATTGGATGCGCGGGAGCGTGGGCTTCCTCCTGGTGCCCTCAGCGCACCTAGCCACCGCCCCTGGCGCCACTCCGGTGAGCCACCGCCGCTCTGGGTCGTCTCCGTCGTCTAACCGCCGACGCAATCCGACATGGCCGCGTGTTTACCACTAATGACGCCCTAATTAACCCCCTAGAGCCACTGCCATGTGGGCCCCAGTACCTGTTTAGGTTAGTTTTATTTTCTGTTTAGTTTAGTTCATAAACAGTGAGACCCACCCGTCAGCATTGACTCTGCTGACGTGGCCATTGACCAGGCCCATCAGTCAGCGACACTAACCAGCCCTATGTCACTGACGTGTGGACCCCACACGTCAGGTTTGACCCGAGGCAGCCCTGTTGACCTGCTGACGCCAGCATGACGCAATGCTGATGCAGTTAATCATTTTCTGGATTTAAAATAATTCAGAAATTCCAGAAAATGCACAAAACTTCTAAAATTCATAGAAATTAAACCGTAACTCCAAATGAAATAATTTATGTATGAAAAATTATCAGAAAAATCCAAAGAATCTGATTATGGCATTATCATGCATGTTTGAACAACTTATGCCTGCTGATCAGGTCAAATCAAATAAGTGGCATTTAAATAATCACATATGGAGTTGAATTTGAGTCTTTGGTTCAAACCAACTTCATTTAATCTGGTTTTAGTTGCATTAGCTCAAATCACAACACATTGACATGTCATGATCATGCATCATAATGTGCATTGCATTAATTGTATTCTTTCTGTGTTTGCCGGTGATTGTTCCCCCCTCGGTAGACGTATGTTTCGGCGATGTGATCAATGACACCGATGAAGAGTTATACTATCTTCTGAAGTGCCAGGGAAGCAAAATTCCCTTGTTCATTCTGATACAATCCCACTCTCTCGCTCCTGCTCTCTTTTACTGCATTAGGACAACAACGATTCATCTATTACTTGCTGCGGTAGTTGAACCCCTTATCCTCTGCATGACTGTCATTGCCACAGTAAATAGATGAAACCCACTAGCATTAGTAGGAGTTGTTTGAGCCCTGATGTGCCTACTCATTCATGCTTGTTTGTCATGCTTGCTATTGCTTAGAGTTGTGTCAGGTCTGATTCATCGGGGACGAATTGGAAAGTTGTGAACATGTCCTACTGTGTGTGAGCTAAGTGTGTGAACACGATTTGGTAAAGGTAGCAGTGAGAGGCCATGTAGGAGTACATGGTGGGTTGTCTCATTGAAACCGTTCTTAGGAACTTACTTCTGTTTCTGTGATCCATGAACACCTACCACTCATTGGGATCCTTAATTGACCCTCTCGGCTTCTTAACCACCCTAGTACTCTGTCCAGGAGTTGCAACTAGTTTGTGGTGTTTGTAGGTTATGTGTTGGCGGTTGTGTGTAGCGCTGACCCTAGGGGTGGGCTATGATGCGTAGATACACCGTGGCACGGTGTACCGGGCGCCCGTTTGGTGTCTCGGGAACCCTGTTCACATCGTTCGGGGCCGTATGTGGAAACCTTGGCTGGACTCCCTACGGATGGAACCTGGATAGGCGATAAACCTGGACTAGAGACTTGAGTGTTTAGGTAGGCCGTGGCCGACACCCTCGTTGGGCTTCCGCTTGAAGTTTGCCGAGTACATGTTGTTGGGTTTCGTAGTAATTTCAAAATTTTCCTACGCTCACGCAAGATCATGTGATGCATAGCAACGAGAGGGGAGAGTGTTGTCTACGTACCCAACGCAGACCGACTGCGAAAGCGATGATACAACGTAGAGGAAGTAGTCGTACGTCTTCACGATCCAACCGATCAAGCACCGTAGCTACGGCACCTCCGAGTTCGAGCACACGTTCAGCTCGATGACGATCCCCGGAATCCGATCCAGCAAAGTGTTGGGGAAGAGATCCGTCAGCACGACGGCGTGGTGACGATCTTGATGCACTACAGCAGCAGGGCTTAGCCTAAACTCCGCTACAGTATTATCGAGGACTATGGTGGCAGGGGGCACCGCACACGGCTAAGGAATAGATTACGTGGATCAACTTATGTGTTCTAGGGTGCCTCTGCCTCAGTATATAAAGGACTAGAGGGGGGAGGCTGGCCGGCCAAGCTTGGCGCGCCAGGAGAGTCCTACTCCCTCTGGGAGTAGGATTCCCCCCCCCCCAATCCTAGTTGGGAATAGGATTCGCGGAGGGGGAAAAGAGAGAGAGGGGGCCGGCCACCTCTCCTAGTCCTAATAGGACTAGGGGAAGGGGGAGGCGTGCAGCCCATGTAGGGCTGCCTCTTCACTTTTCCACTAAGGCCCATCATGGCCCATTTAGCTCCCGGGGGGTTCCGGTAACCTTCCCGGTACTCCGGTAAAATCCCGATTTCACCCGGAACACTTTCGATGTCCAAATATAGGCTTCCAATATATCAATCTTTACGTCTCGACCATTCCGAGACTCGTTGTCATGTCCGTGATCACATCCGGGACTCCGAACAACCTTCGGTACATCAAAATGCATAAACTCATAATATAACTGTCATCATAACCTTAAGCGTGCGGACCCTACGGGTTCGAGAACAATGTAGACATGACCGAGACACATCTCCGGTCAATAACCAATAGCGGGACCTGGATGCCCATATTGGCTCCTACATATTCTACGAAGATCTTTTATCGGTCAGACCGCATAACAACATACGTTGTTCCCTTTGTCATCGGTATGTTACTTGCCCGAGATTCGATCGTCGGTATACCAATACCTAGTTCAATCTCGTTACCGGTGACTCTATTTACTCGTTCTGTAATACATCATCCCGCAACTAACTCATTTAGTTGCAATGCTTGCAAGGCTTTAATTGATGTGCATTACCGAGAGGGCCCAGAGATACCTCTCCGACAATCGGAGTGACAAAACCTAATCTCGAAATACGCCAACCCAACATGTACCTTTGGAGACACCTGTAGTACTCCTTTATAATCACCCAGTTACGTTGTGACGTTTGGTAGTACCCAAAGTGTTCCTCCGGTAAACGGGAGTTGCATAATCTCATAGTTATAGGAACATGTATAAGTCATGAAGAAAGCAATAGCAACATACTAAACGATCGGGTGCTAAGCTAATGGAATGGGTCATGTCAATCAGATCATTCAACTAATGATGTGACCTCGTGAATCAAATAACAACTCATTGTTCATGGTTAGGAAACATAACCATCTTTGATTAACGAGCTAGTCAAGTAGAGGCATACTAGTGACACTTTGTTTGTCTATGTATTCACACATGTATTATGTTTCTGGTTAATACAATTCTAGCATGAATAATAAACATTTATCATGATTATAAGGAAATAAATAATAACTTTATTATTGCCTCTAGGGCATATTTCCTTCACATGTCATGTAAACGACGGTAAGTGGTGAGAGCGTGTATGAAGAAGTACACCCCTGCAGGGTTAACATCCTCTATTTGAATAGCCGCGTCCACGGTAAAGGACTACTTGGTTGCCTATACAGTTCATAGACAAGTTAATGGTTACTACTAAAAGACTCAAGATAAGTGTGAGTACCGAGGATGGCCCTCTTGTAGGATGACGAGGGAGAATCCCCGGTGGAGTATTCTGTTGGTGATTAGTGGACTCGTGTGTGAAAACTATTTTACTAGTGGTGTCTCGTAGGATAGCTTAGCCAAGAGTCAAAGATGGCTTGCTGCAATAACTCCACCACCTTCTTGAGAATGAGCATGTATAGTAGGTTCTGTTGTAAGACTTGCTGAGTACCTTTGTACTCATGTTTGCTTAATTACTGTTTTCAGACGACAACACCGCCCCCTCCGATGGGTTTTATGTAGATCTCGACGTCGATGAGTGACTTGCCACCTAGGTGGTGATCCTGGCCATGGAGGGCCCTATGTAGATAGAAAGGCTTCGAGAAGCCTTCTTTCTTTCTAGTGTTTGTACTCAGACTATTTGCTTCCGCATGTGCTTGTATGCTTGTATGACTTGAGTGTCGGGTCATGTGACCCCTACCTGTATGAACATGTTATGTATGGCTCTCTGGAGCCTTTAAATAAAGTACTTGAGTTGTAGAGTTTTGTTGTGATGCCATGTTGTATTTGCACATATCGAGCATATTGTGTGTATGATTGAAATGCTTGGTACGTGTGGGATCCGACAATCTAGTTGTTTATCCTTGGCAGCCTTTCTTATGGGGAAATGTAGTCTAGTGCTCCTCGAGCCATAGTAGTCCGCTACAGCCCGGTTCACCGGAGTCCTGCTAGCCCAGCACTACTGCTCAGGACACTTGACTGGCCGGCATGTGTTTCACTTCGTTCCTATGTCTGTCCCTTCGGGGAAATGTCACGCGGTGACTTCCGGAGTCCTGCCTAGCCTGCTACAGCCCGGGTTCCCCGGAGTCCTGTTAGCCCAGTGCTACAGCCCAGATTCACTCGCTGATGACCGACATGCTCGATGTGATTCATGTATGCGTGTCTCCATAGGTCTGTGCCGTTTTGGGTTCACGACTAGCCATGTCGGCCCGGGTTCTCTGTCATATGGATGCTAGCGACACTATCATATACGTGAGCCAAAAGGCGCAAACAGTCCCGGGCCATGGTATGGCGACACCCGTGGGGATACCGTGCATGAGGCCGCAATGTGATATGATGTGTTACCGGTTAGATCGATGTGACTTGGAATCGGGGTCCTGACAGCGTTGGTATCAGAGCCTGACTGCCTGTAGGTTTATCAAGCCAACTGGTCGAAGTTGTGTCTAGAAATGCTTTAGTTATGTAGGGGAATTGATTGTGGAAGGGAATGTAAGGCTCTTTTTACTCCTTTACCTTATGCCCTTCTGATCTGAGTCAACCTCTTCTTTTCTACGGGGATTAAGAACTAGGCCTTCTCATCTATCTATCAGGATGACGTGTTACTAATCCGTAGAGACTTATAGGATTGATGGATTTAAGCCCCGGTTCAGTTTCTACTACTTCCGTGTGTTCATAGTTGGTCTCGGAACCTTGACATTGTGCTTCTGAGTGGTTATGCCACCATTTTTGTAGGATGTCTCAAATCCTTTTCTGATCATTTACAGTCGTTATGCTGTCCGAGTCATCTTAGGTTTCTAGATAGTCTGATGCACTTGCAATCATTCCTCCATGTTCCTGATGTCCATTTGGGCCAGATTAATCACACCAATCGGTGAGTTGAGGTACTCTGTTGCCTCGACATATATGTTGGAGCTATTATTATGACCCTAGTTGTTTTAGGGAGTCACCTAGTAATCTAGCCATGTTTTGTGTTCCCAGTGTGCTGATTCTGGCCACCATTCTTGAAAGCATCCCGTGATGCCATTTAGTAGTAGGTATTCTATTCCTGGGTTCTTGAACCCGAGATTCACCCTACTTACCTCATGTTGATAGTGTTGCTAGTTCCTTTAGGATATTAGTAACCTTTGCGATAGTCCTCGAGGTCCATGGTATTTCCTTCTTCCAAATACCATGAACCACTTATGGCAGAAGTTTGTTGGATCAAAAGATCACAACCAGAGTGCTCTTGATGAGTTCTCCTTTCTGTATTGTGAATCTGCTAGTCCTACCTTTCTGCATGGGTTGTCCGGAAGAAATGTTGAGCTTTTCTCGACATACTAATCTATGCATCCACAACTCAGAAAATTATATGTTCCTCGAGTTGCTCCTCTTCAGTTGTATCCCAACCATCTTCTATCAGTTGATAGCCAGGAGTATGTGTGCATTTGTGTTCATCGATGCCTATTATTCTTGTGGTCCGTCAAGCCATTCTATTCCAGAATGACTAGGAGAAACAAACTCCAGTACCTCATCCATATCTAGGATTGGGTCAAATTAGTTGTATCCCATAGATCAAAATGCCAATCCAGCTTTTGTTCTGTTCTACCTTGGAGTTCTACCCTATTCATGCCAAGAATATCATAGGAATTGCACCATATCTTATGAATTTTTGACGCAGTGATACTTCTTGCCATCATTGTTCATTCCTCGGTTCCTGTGTTATCGTAACCGGAATGCCGACAAGTGAATCGTGATGTGTGAAATCAATACTCCTAGCAACTTCGTTGCTTGGTAGTTAAAGGACAATATTCTCATCCTTAGCGTGTTGGTTACCGAACCATCGTTCTGAGATTGATCGTGCTACCTAGTCCTTATTTCCGGTGCACTTTTCGATTAATGAGTTAGGGTAGTGTCAATCCTTGCTTATTTGATCATATCGTCTTGCCCTGAAAAGAAAGATTGTTCTCGAGTTTAGTGACATATCGGTGGTTCGTGATTTTCCGAATATCTTCTCGGAAGTATTACCAGGTTGTTCCCTGATCTCTATGTTGAGTTCGTGATCATGTTGGTTTTTCTCTAAACCATCCATTCTCCAAGAATCTGTGTTGGATACCCCCGAGCTAGTTGGTTAAGCTAAACAACAACTTGGAGAGTTGGAAGATGGAACCTTGTCTGACTTAGTTCATGCTGATATCCTTGTGTGTGTGTGTGTTGAAGATAGATGATATCTTCATCGACTGATCCCCGTGATCAGTTGTTGAACCTATTGTGTTGTCCAAACCTTGATTTGAGTATGGGCTATCGTCAAATCAAGTTAAAACCAACGATATTCGTAATGTTGTCTTACTCGTGGTTGATCCCTCGAGCATACACCATTACATCTTTTGGTCTGACCAATGCTATCACCGTGTTCACATGATGGTGGAAGTCCAGTGATATGGAAAATTCTGATGAGTTGTTTTTGAGCCCATCAACAGCATTTTGTCTCCCCCATGATTCATGTTGAACATCAACCTAGTGTTGAAAACCTTGTAAGCAATGCCTTCGTGTTTCGTTCATGAAGCTTATGCTTGGACGAAAGAAGTGACTTTCTCCAAGTTCACGTGCACTAGGTGTAAGTTGCCGCCATGAATTTGAGAAAGGTTTGTTTTGTTTCCCTTGGAATCATCCCAAATCAGTCATGCATATGTGTGAAGTATTCTATGGTTTGGTAGATTAATTACCTCCACTCCATATGTGTTCCTAGCACACCAAGCCACTGATTGGTTTGTTCAAGGAGAAGAAGTTTCTTCTTGGGAGCTAGACTTACGCAAGGACTTCGATACCCTCATTGATGGTTCCCTCCTGAACTCGGTAGTGTTTCGTTGTAAGACTACCAGGTGGCCATGCTTGTCTAGGACAACGTGTTCACATGCTTGTAGCAGAACCAGCTCATGTTTTGGAGCTTACTATCGTAGTTCATTCCCCGAGAATCTCGCAACGTCATCTCATTGATTTGTATTGCAAACCTTCATTTTTATTTCTAGACTTGATGAGTCTGGAATATCCTGACACCAACCAGATCTGAATCTCAGGCAGATATGATGGTTGGAACACACTCCAAGAACTATAAAATTGGTCTCCCTATAACCGGTAAAGTGGATGTCGTGGCCAACACACCCAGCCGGAAGACCTATTATTGTAGTATCTTGATTGAGGAAGTTGGCCACCGCCCCATAAGGATTTCGTAGGATTTACTCCAGATGTTGTTCCTTATGGATCTATTGTATTCCGAAGTCCGACCACTACTTGATGGCTATGTTGATGCTTTAAAGCATGACAGTGGTAACCAGTACATCAAGGAGAACATTAGAAGCGGAGTGCTAAATGTCTCTCGGTCGATCATCCAGATTTCATTCCCTTGGCCTCGCTAAGGTGAAATCTGAGAAAGGGTTGTCTTTCTATGCATCTGCATTGTCCATCACTATTCGTCAAGGTAGTAAGATGTGTTGCCAGGATCCTCGCCCCGGATGTTGGTAGAACCTTGATGAATATGGAAATGCTCAAGTTCTTGAGAGCACGCGCAAGCAAAATCATCCCTTGCGTTTTCTTCAACAAGGTAGTCCATATCATCCATTCTACTCCAGGTATGCCATCCCTTTGTACTCCGCCAAATGATTGTTGTGAATTGCCTTAGGATGGTATAAAGAGTTTCAATGATCTCTGAATCAAAAGTAATTCTTTTTGCCACTTAAGGGAATAGCTCTACGAGCCACCTCCTCTAAGGTGCCCCGTACGACATGAAGGGCAACTTAACTCCTCGCTACTTGAAACGCATCCACCATCTTCTTAAGCATGGAAATGTTGCCTACCAAATTGAACCTTTGTTATCAGTTTCTCTCCATCCGTCTTGATGTGTGCATTGTGTCCCAGCTTAAGAGATGTTATATCGTCTCATTCCATGAGTTGATCGTGTATCGCTTGATCTTTGTGAAGATCGAATTCTGTCAAGTTTCCTCTCTTGCGTCATCATAGTTGCAAGAAGATTTCAAAGCAAAGACATCAAGATCAATTGGAGAAATGAATCAACATCCTCGAGAAGGGCATCTGGATCGTGAAGATCGTGTTAGCTCTGTGTTCCCTCTGTCTTCTTACCTCACGTCTTGAATCTCGGGACGAGATTCTTGTTTAGTGGGGGTGAGTTGTCACAGCCCTAGATTATTTGTGTGCAATAGTTGCATTTGCATCCATGCATCATGGCAATCTTTCCTTAAACCTGAAATGGGGATTAACAAACCCTAGCACTCCTTTGAAAACTAGGATCAACCAAAAGAATATTTTTCAATGAACCCAAAAATGCCTTAATTAATGTTTGATAATTTTGGCAAGGGTTTTGATCCAAGCCAAAAATAGTGAACATTTTTAGGGAATTAATTGGGATTTGATTTAATCCACTAATGTATTTGAGTTGGAGCAAATAAATCCTATAAATATTTTTATTGCTCCAATAATTCTGAAACTTCTTGTGGAGCTCTGGGTTAAACCATTTTGCATCCACAATTATTTCCAGAAGCTGCAAAAATTGAATTGGTTTCAAAACCAAATTCAAAACAAACCTGCAAAATAGAAAACAGAACAGAATTAGAAAAAAATAGGATAGGACAAAAACCTTACCTGCAGCCCACCTGGTGGCCCAGCAGTTTCGGCCCAGCCCACCAGGGGCATACCTGTCTTCAACCTCTGCCTATTGGCAGAGGCGAGGCCGAGCACGGCGCCTGCGTAGGCCGGCACGCAGCTGCCTGCCTGGCCCTCCCTGGCCGGCGCGATGCTGGGGATCGCCACCCCGTGGCCGTCTGGAACCTGCTGACCCCCCTGCTCTTTCTCTCTTCCCCGAATGGTCTCCCCCTCCTCTGTTCTCTCCACTGAGCGCAGTCGTCGCCGCCGCTCACCACCACCGCGGCCACCGCACTCCCCACGCCCTGCCGCAGTGCCAAATCACTCCGCCACGACACCTCGCTTCTTCAAGCTGAATAACACCACCCCTGACGGCCTATAGTGACGCCCCCGAGCTTGTCTTCCTCACCGGCATCCCACGACCACCGCCGTCGATTCGCCGTCTCTGCCGCCTCCTCGACCCAGCTGAGCTTCTCCTCGACACTACGGTGAGCTCTGCCGTATTTCCCCCTGCTCCCTAAGCTCGTTTTTGTCCCCAGCTAGCTTCCCTGTCGGACCCGAAAGCTCGCCGCCATCATGCTTCATCACCGCCGCGGCGAGAGTCAGTTATGACCGCAACCGGGCACTGAAACATGCTCAGAACGCCGTCAGGAGCCTAGAACATGTTGGGGAACGTAGTAATTTCAAAAAAATTCCTACGCACATGCAAGATCATGGTGATGCATAGCAACGAGAGGGGAGAGTGTTGTCTATGTACCCTCGTAGACCGACAGCAGAAGCGTTATGACAACACGGTTGATGTAGTCGTACGTCTTCACGGCCCGACCGATCAAGCACCGAAACTACGGCACCTCCGAGTTCTAGCACACATTCAGCTCGATGACGATCCCCGGACTCCGATCCAGCAAAGTGTCGGGGAAGAGTTTCGTCAGCACGACAGCGTGGTGACGATCTTGATGTTCTACCGTCGCAGGGCTTCGCCTGAGCACCGCTACAATATTATCGAGGATTATGGTGGAGGGGGGCACCGCACACGGCAAAGAGAACGATCTCCAAGATCAACTTGTGTGTCTAGAGGTGCCCCTGAGGGAGTCCTGGATTAGGGGGTGTCCGGATGGCCGGACTATACCTTCAGCCGGACTCCTGGACTATGAAGATACAAGATTGAAGACTTCATCCCGTGTCCGGAAGGGACTTTCCTTGGCGTGGAAGGCAAGCTTGGCGATACGGATATGTGGATCTCCTACCATTGTAACCGACTTTGTGTAACCCTAACCCTCTCCAGTGTCTATATAAACCGGAGGGTTTTAGTCCGTAGGACAACATACAGAACAACAATCATACCATAGGCTAGCTTCTAGGGTTTAGCCTCTCCGATCTCGTGGTAGATCTACTCTTGTACTACCCATATCATCAATATTAATCAAGCAGTACGTAGGGTTTTACCTCCATCAAGAAGGCCCGAACCTGGGTAAAACTTCCTGTCCCTTGTCTCCTGTTACCATCCAGCCTAGACGCACAGTTCGGGACCCCCTACCTGAGATCCGCCGGTTTTGACACCGACATTGGCGCTTTCATTGAGAGTTCCTCTGTGTCGTCACCGTCAGGCTTGATGGCTCCTACGATCATCAATAGCGATGCAGTCCAGGGTGAGATCTTCCTCCCCGGACAGATCTTCGTCTTCGGCGGCTTCGCACTATGGGCCAATTCACTTGGCCATCTGGAGCAGATCGAAAGCTATGCCCCTGGCCGTCAGGTCAGATTTGGAAGTTTAAACTACACGGCTGTCATCCGCGGGGACTTGATCTTCGACGGATTTGAGCCACTGCCGAGCGCGCCGCACTGTCACGACGAGCATGATCTAGCTCTGCCGCCGAACAGTGCCCTGGAGGCTGCACCCGCATCGGCATCGACCCTTAATTCGGAGCCAACAGCGCCGATCGAGGATGGGTGGTTGGACGCTGCCTCGGGGGCTGTGATCTCAACGGTGATCAAGCCGAACACCAGCCCCGCACTCCACGAGACTCGTGACTCCTCTCTGGACTCTGAACCCTCCGCGCCCCTGCCAATCGAATCCGATTGGGCGCCGATCATGGAGTTTACTGCCGCGGACATCTTTCAGCAGTCGTCTTTCGGCGATATTTTGAAGACACTAAAGTCTCTCTCTTTATCAGGAGAGCCCAAGCCGGACTACGGTCAGCAAGGTTGGGATACGGACGATGAAGAAATTCAAAGCCCACCCACCACCCACTTTGTAGCCACTGTTAACGATTTAACCGACATGCTCGACTTCGACTCCGAAGACATCGACGGTATGGACGCCGATGCAGGAGACGATGAAGAACCAGCGCCTATTGGGCCCTGGAAAGCCACCTCGTCATATGACATATACATGGTGGACACCCCAAAAAAAGGAGATGGCGATGGAACAGCGGAGGATGACCCCTCCAAGAAACAGCCTAAGCGCCGGCGTCAGCGGCGCCGCTCAAAATCCCGCCAAAGCAAATACGGCGATTCCAGCACGGGAGATAATAATACTCCGGAGAGTGCCGAAGAAAACCCCCTCCAGCAAGATTCAGCACAGGAGGATGGAGAAGCCAGCCCTCATGAGAGAGCGGCAGACAGAGAGGCCGAGGACGATAATTATACGCCTCCCTCCAAAGACGAGGCAAGTCTCGACGACGACGAATTCGTCATGCCAGAGGATCCCGTCAAGCAAGAGCGTTTTCAACGCAGGCTTATGGCCATGGCAAGAAGCCTCAAGAAAAAATAGCAACAGCTTAGAGCTGATCAAGATTTGCTAGTCGACGGATGGACTGAAGTCCTTGCGGCCGAAGAGCATAAACTCGAACGCCCCTCCAAGAGCTACCCAAAGCGCAGGTTGCTACCCCGATTAGAGGAGGAAGCACTTAAACCTACATCACCAACACTTGATACGGCCGACCGGCCACCTTGTGGCCGCGACAGAGAGGCCTCTCGGCCCTCCACTCAAGCAGGACCCCGTACTAAGGCACGGGAAAATGCGCCAGACCTGCCAGATATGTTGGAGGACAAGGCAAGGCAAACAAGATCGATCTACGGATCGCATGGGCGCCCCACGACTCGAGACGGTAACCGTCACGCCGGACACAAATCCGGTAGGGCCAAACACAGTAGACAAAGCTCATTGGAGCTACGTCGTGATATAGCCCAGTACAGAGGCGCCGCACACCCACTATGCTTCACAGACGAAGTAATGGATCATCAAATCCCCGAGGGTTTCAAACCCGTAAACATCGAATCATATGATGGCACAACAGATCCTGCGGTATGGATCGAGGATTATCTCCTTCATATCCATATGGGCCGCGGCGATGATCTCCACGCCATCAAATACCTCCCACTCAAGCTTAAAGGACCAGCTCGGCATTGGCTTAACAGCTTGTCAGCAGGATCAATCAGTTGTTGGGAGGACCTGGAAGCCGCATTCCTCGACAATTTCCAGGGCACTTATATGCGACCCCCAGACGCAGATGACCTAAGCCACGTAATTCAGCAGCCAGATGAACCGGCCAGGCAATTCTGGACACGGTTCCTAACAAAGAAAAATCAAATAGTCGACTGTCTGGACGCAGAGGCCCTAGCAGCCTTCAAGCACAATATCCGTGACGAGTGGCTTGCCCGGCACCTTGGACAGGAAAAGCCGAAATCTATGGCAGCACTCACGACACTCATGACCCGCTTTTGCGCAGGAGAAGATAGCTGGCTTGCTCGTAGCAACAATATGACCAAGAACCCTGGTAATTCGGATACCAGGGACAGTAGTCGCAGGTCGCGTCGCAACAAGCAGAAGCGCCGCATTAACGGCGACAATGCTGAGGATACGACAGTTAATGCCGGATACAGAGGCTATAAATCCGGTCAGCGGAAAAAGCCATTCAAAAGAAATCCTAGGGGCCCGTCCAGTTTGGACCGAATACTCGACCGCTTGTGCCAGATACATGGCACCCCCGAAAAGCCGGCCAATCACACCAATAGGGATTGTTGGGTGTTCAAGCAGGCAGGCAAGTTAAATGCCGAAAATACTAACAAGGGGCTGCATAGCGATGACGACGAAGAGCCCTGGCCGCCGAACAACAGTGGACAGAAGGGTTTTCTCCCACAAGTGTGGACGGTGAACATGATATACGCAACCCACATCCCCAAGAGGGAGCGGAAGCGCGCGTTAAGGCACGTATACGCGGTAGAGCATGTCGCCCCAAAGTTCAACCCATGGTCCTCCTGCCCGATCACCTTTGATCGAAGGGACCATCCCACTAGCACCCATCCTGGCGGATTCGCCGCATTGGTTCTAGACCCAATTATTGACGGATTTCATCTCACTAAAGTCCTTATGGACGGCGGCAGCAGCCTGAACCTGCTTTACCAGGATACAGTGCGGAAAATGGGCATAGATCCCTCGAGGATTAAGCCCACCAAAATGACCTTTAAAGGCGTAATACCAAGTGTAGAGGACAACTGTATAGGCTCAGTCACAATTGAAGTGGTCTTCGGATCTCTGGATAATTTCCGAAGCGAGGAGTTAATCTTCGACATAGTCCCATTCCGAAGTGGCTATCACGCACTGCTCGGGCGAACCGCATTCGCGAAGTTCAATGTGGTACCGCACTACACATACCTTAAGCTCAAGATGCCAGGCCCTCAAGGAGTAATTACGGTCAATGGAAACACCGAACGCTCTCTCCGAACGGAGGAGCACACGGCGGCCCTTGCAGCGGAAGTACAAAGCAGACTCTCCAGGCAGTTCTCCAGTCCGGCCATTAAACGTCCGGACACCGTCAAGCTCGCCCGGAGTAACCTACAACAAGACCGCCTAGCACGTTCCGAGCAGGCGTAGCAATGCGGCCCCAACCCCAGCCCTCGCAAAAATGCGACGCCAGTGCTTCGCGTACATAACTACGCTCTAGAAATACCATGGGTACAGGGGAGGGGCACCATCACGGCACGCCCGAAACACGGCTTAACCCGCACCAGGGGCTGCCGATTTTTTTTAATTTTCTCTTACTTTCAGAACTCCACTCTTCGGAAGGCCTGTTCGGCAGTTCAATTGCTGCACAAACGATGCAAGACCCAGGGAAGCAGACAAGCGATGCCGCATTACGGAACTCCCAGGTGGTCTCTATCATGAGCAGTATACCTGTTTCGCATACCATTCCACAACCTGCCCCTGGAACGGACATGTTAAATAGTCCAACCTTTTTGCTTATCGCATTATTTTGTATCGTTCTGCTTTGATCGCAGCCCTTTTTAATAAATAATGCAAAGCTTTTGTCTATTTTTGCATTACTCTTTTTTTACAAATATATGTTCCTTAACGACATGTTGCACCCGTACACTTTGGTACGGCCAAAATGCGCCAGGGGCTTTAGTACCCCTCAATATGGTGTGAGAAGTCCGAACACTTTAACAAGTGAGGCACCCCGAACTTATAGCATTATATGCATCGGCTCCGAATCATGTCTTGGGTCAATAGTTGGGTTTGCCTGGCTCCTATGTTTTGGTGCCTTACGCTCCGCTGTATCGGCTAAGGTAGCACTAGGAGAACTACTGCGATTGTGCCCCAGTTGAGCTGGGTCGAGCACCTCAGTAGAGAAAGCTAAAACTGACTGTCATGATGAAGCGAGAGCCGGTCGCTGTTCGAGAGGTTTTTCGAGTCCCTAAAGACTTATGCTGCTTAGAGCGAGGAGTCGGCTCTGTCCGACCAAGGCGTGGATAGCGCCCCGAACTCGGTCTTCCAAATACCAGGGGCTTCGCCGAAATTTAAAATTATAGAATTCTATGGCTAAGTGAGAGTGTTCATGCATTATAGTCCGATTTCCTTGTTCGTTGTGCTGAGCGCCTCCCTCAAAGGACCCAAACATGGGAAAAAGAGCGCTCAGGTTTATCCCTGAACACCCCAGCACTAGCGGCACGGGGGCAGAAGCCGACGACTCGCCATCTCTCAGAATTGATAAACAGCCGCACAGAAGGTAATATTTTAAATTCCAACAGCATTGCTTAGCGCATATGAACAAGTTTTCAGTGCACAGGACAAAACGAGCGAGTTTTACTCAAAAAATACATCCCTGGAACATTCATCCGCCACAAGGCGGGAACCCTTCAGAACATCCGTATAATAATTCTCGGGCTTGCGATGCTCTTTCCCCGGCGGTGGCCCGTCCTTCACAAGCTTCTCAGCATCCAGCTTGCCCCAGTGCACCTTAGCACGGGCAAGTGCCCTACGGGCACCTTCAATGCAGACGGAGCGCTTGATGACTTCGAGCCTTGGACAGGCCCCCACCAGCCGCCGCACCAGCCCGAAATAGCTCCCAGGTAGAGCCTCTCCAGGCCACAGTCGAACTATGAGGCCCTTCATGGCCTGTTCGGCCGCCTTGTGGAGCTCGACCAGTTGCTTCAGCTGGTCGCTTAGGGGCACGGGGTGTCCGGCCTCAGCATACTGAGACCAGAACACCTTTTCTTGTCGAGCTGCCCTCCTCGGCTCGATAGAATGCGGCGGCATCGGACACGCTACGGGGAAGATCTGCGAATTGTCCTGGAGAGCTCCGGATTCGGGTAAGTAACAAGTAACTCACGCTTATGTGTTTGCTTTGCATAAAGAATGCCTTACCCGCCGCTATCTTTTTCACCGCATCCAACTCCTGGAGGGTCTTCTGGGATTCGGCCTTGGCAGACTTGGCATTTTCAATAGCCATCGCGAGCTCGGACGCTCGCGTCTTTGACTCAAGCTTCAAACTCTCATGTTTTTTCATGAGGGCCTGGAGCTCTTGCTGCACCTTGCCAACCTGGGCCTCATACTTCTCCCGCTCGATGCGCTTTGTGGCTGCCCTATTCTCGGCCTCGACCAGCGCTTGCTTAAGGGTCACCTCCTCCGACGTGGCCCCTACAATAGCCACGATAATCCTGTCATTTTTTGCAATTGCACCTTTTTTATATATATTTAAACAAGGTATTTCTTACCTTCCTTGTCCTCAAGCTGCTTCTTGGCACGCCCGAGCTCTTGCTCGGACTGCTCGAGGTTCTGCTTCAGCGTGTCCACTTCCGCAGTCAGTGCGGCGGAAGCTAGTAGAGAAGCCTGCATACGCATATTGACTCCTTTTTGTTAGACTCCTGCGAATTTTATTTGATCCTCTCTTCGGCTTTTCTTCCCGAACGCCAAACAGAGCATCAGGGGCTACTGTCTATGCGGTAATATTATTTACACATTCTTTACTTACCTCAAAGCCTGTTAAAAGGCTAGTACAAGCTTCAGTAAGTCCGCTCTTGGCGGACTGAACCTTCTGGACCACCGCACTCATAATGGTGCGGTGATCCTCGTCGATGGAGGCGCCTTTGAGCACCTCCAACAGATTGTCCGGCGCCTCCGGTTGGACGGGGGTCACCAGCACGGTGGGCTTGCTCCTCTTGGAAGGAGGTCGCCCGCCAGACTCTGGAACCTTTGAAGGTTCCGGAGCGGTGTCCGGCCTAGAGCCGGACTTGGAGCCCTGGGGGGTTTTATCCCCTTTACTCCTGGAGTCTGGGAGGTCGCCTTGCGGCGCCTCCAGGACCACCTCTTCCCGGCTTGGAACCTGTTGGGACAACACTTCGGCGTCGTCCGTAGGGCGGGGGGAGGAAGCCGTCGGAAGCGAATTCACATCCGACGAGTCCAGTGAACCGCTCGACGACGCGTCGAGCCGGTCTTTGGGTGGGCTGCATAATCATATTCGACATAAGGGAAAGCTGTGCAATAAAGGAATACTATGAATTACTCTGGTATCCGGATACTTACGATTTTGCCAGGGGCTTGGCCCTGAGCGGCCACTCCTCTCCGCCGTTGTCGGCGTCGGTGGAGTAGTCCGAAGGAAGGGTTTTCCCCTTCTTGGACCCTTCGGCCTCCTCAGTAAGGGCGGCCTTCCTTTTCTTCTCTCCCCCCGCTGGAGGGGGAGAGGTCTCTTCTTCCTCCTCCTCGTCTTCACAGGAGGAATGCGCCTTGGAGCCGTCGGATGATGAACCCGACACCTCGTGGCGCCGGGCACTTTTTCGAGTCCCCGTGTCCCTCTTTGTGGCCTTCTTCTCCGGCACTACATAGGGTGCCGGAACCAGCAGCTTCGCCAAGCGGGCATCGGCTGGGTCTTTGGGCAAAGGAGCCGGACAATCGATCTATCCGGACTTCGCCTGACAAACCTTTCAAAGGTAAGGGAGCTTAGATCCCGCATAGAGTTAAACTATGAAAAACTAATACCCTGTAAAAGGTACGAACAACTTACCGCGCTAGCGTGATGCTGCGCGCTGAATCCGCGATCCTCGGTAGCGGATGCGGGAGCCTCGGCGCCCTTGAAAAGCACCTTCCAGACATCTTCGTACATCGTGTCAAAGAGCCTGCTCAGAGTTCGGTGCTGCGCCGGGTTGAACTCCCACAGATTGAAGGCCCGTTGTTGACACAGGAGGATCTGGGGGATGAGCATGACCTGGACTACATTGACAGGCCAGAGCTGCTTGTCCACCAGGGTTTGGATGCATGTTTGCAATCCAGTCACCTCTCCTTTGCTGCCCCACGACAGGCCCATCTCTTTCCAGGATGTGAGCCGCATTGGGGGTCCGGACCGGAACTCGGGGGCTGCGACCCACTCAGGGTCGCGCGGCTCGGTGATGTAAAACCACCCCGATTGCCACCCCTTCAGGGTCTCCACAAAGGAGCCCTCGAGCCATAAGACGTTGGGCATCTTGCCCATCATGGCGCCTCCGCACTCCGCCTGGTTTATGCGCACCACCTTCGGCTTGACATTGAAAGTCTTGAGCCATAGGCCGAAATGGGGGCGGATGCAGAGGAAAGCCTCGCACACGACGATAAACCCTGAGATGTTGAGGATGAAGTTCGGGGCCAGATCATGGAAATCCAGGCCGTAGTAGAACATGAGTCCCCGGACGAATGGGTGGATAGGAAAGCCCAGTCCGTGGAGGAAGTGGGGAAGGAACACTACCCTCTCATGGGGCCTTGGGGTGGGGAGGAGCTGCCCCTCTTCGGGAAGCCGGTACGCGATGTCGTTAGACAAGTATCCAGCCTTCCTCAGTTTTTTGATGTGTCCCTCCGTGATGGAGGAGACCATCCACTTGCCTCCCGCTCCGGACATGGCTGGAGAGGGTTGAGGTGGGGAGTGCGGACTTGGGCGCTGGAGCTTGAGTGCGCGAAAATGGATAGGCAAAGGAGGAAGAAGGCATAGGTGAAAAGGTGGATCCTTATCCCCTTATATGGGTGGACGCAACTGCGTGTCCCCACCAGCCTGGTAAAACTTGCTTATCTCCAAGCGCCGTAATCAATGGCGCGGTTGGGTTACCCACGCCCGTATTGATGAGAATCCCGGAATCAGGGGACACGATCTCTGCTTTAACAAGACGTGCCAAGGAAACCGCCGCGCGTGACATGCTGAGGTGGGATAATAAAATGATTTGAATAAAGGCTTAGCCGTGGTGCATCACACTACGGAATACGTCAGCAGATTAGATTTGTGTAAATATTATTCTCTCTATGGTAATATGTGGAAACTTATTTTGCAGAGCCGGACACTATCTTTGTGTTCAAAATCTTCTATGAAGTACTTGGAGGAGGAACCCGCCTTGCAATGCCAAAGACAATCTGCGCGCCAGACTCGTCGTCATTGAAGCCTGGTTCAGGGGCTACTGTGGGAGTCCGGGATTAGGGGGTGTCCGGATGGCCGGACTATACCTTCAGCCGGACTCCTGGACTATGAAGATACAAGATTGAAGACTTCGTCCCGTGTCCGGAAGGGACTTTCCTTGGCGTGGAAGGCAAGCTTGGCGATACGGATATGTGGATCTCCTACCATTGTAACCGACTTTGTGTAACCCTAACCCTCTCCGGTGTCTATATAAACCGGAGGGTTTTAGTCCGTAGGACAACATACAGAACAACAATCATACCATAGGCTAGCTTCTAGGGTTTAGCCTCTCCGATCTCGTGGTAGATCTACTCTTGTACTACCCATATCATCAATATTAATCAAGCAGGACGTAGGGTTTTACCTCCATCAAGAGGGCCCGGACCTGGGTAAAACTTCATGTCCCTTGTCTCCTGTTACCATCCAGCCTAGACACACAGTTCGGGACCCCCTACCCGAGATCCACCGGTTTTGACACCGACAGCCCCCCTGCCCCCGTATATAAAGAAGAAAGGGGGGAGGCCGTCCGGCCCTTGGGGCGCGCCAAGGAGGAGGAGTCCTCCTCCTAGTAGGAGTAGGACTCCCCTCTTTCCTACTCCTACTAGGAGGGGGAAAGGAAGGGGGAGAGGGAGAAGGAAAGGGGGGCTCCGCCCCCCTCTCCTAGTCCAATTCGGACCAGAGTGGGAGGGGGCGCGTGGCCCACCCTGGCCGCCCCTCTCTCTCTCCACTAGGGCCCATAAAGCCCATTACTTCTCCCGGGGGGTTCCAGTAACCCTCTGGCACTCCGGTTTTCTCTGAAATCACCCGGAACACTTCTGGTGTCCGAATATAGCTGTCCAATATATCAATCTTTATGTCTCGACCATTTCGAGACTCCTCGTCATGTCCGTGATCACATCCGAGACTTCGAACAATCTTCGGTACATCAAAATATATAAACTCATAATGAAACTATCATCGTAACGTTAAGCGTGCGGACCCTATGGGTTCGAGAATAATGTAGACGTGACCGAGACACGTCTCCAGTCAATAACCAATAGCGGAACCTGGATGCTCATATTGTCTCCTACATATTCTACGAAGATCTTTATCGGTCAGACCGCATAACAACATACGTTGTTCCCTTTGTCATCGGTATGTTACTTACCCGAGATTCGATCGTCGGTATCTCAATACCTAGTTCAATCTCGTTACCGGCAAGTCTCTTTACTCGTTTTGTAATAAATCATCTTGCAACTAACTCATTAGTTGCAATGCTTGCAAGGCTTATGTGATGTGCATTACCGAGAGGGCCCAGAGATACCTCTCCGACAATCGGAGTGACAAATCCTAATCTCGAAATACACCAACCCAACATGTACCTTTGGAGACACCTGTAGAGCTCCTTTATAATCACCCAGTTACGTTGTGACGTTTGGTAGCACACAAAGTGTTCCTCCGGCAAACGGGAGTTGCATAATCTCATAGTCATAGGAACATGTATAAGTCATGAAGAAAGCAATAGCAACATACTAAACGATCGGGTGCTAAGCTAATGGAATGGGTCATGTTAATCACATCATTCTCCTAATGATGTGATCCCATTAATCAAATGACAACTCATGTCTATGGTTAGGAAACATAACCATCTTTGATCAATGAGCTAGTCAAGTAGAGGCATACTAGTGACACTCTGTTTGTCAATGTATTCACACATGTATTATGTTTCCGGTTAATACAATTCTAGCATGAATAATAAACATTTATCATGATATAAGGAAATAAATAATAACTTTATTATTGCCTCTAGGGCATATTTCCTTCAGTTTCCCACTTGCACTAGAGTCAATAATCTAGTTCACATCTCCATGTGATTTAACACCAATAGTTCACATCACCATGTGATTATCACCTATAGTTCACATTGACATGTGACCAACACCCAAAGGGTTTACTAGAGTCAATAATCTAGTTCACATCGCTATGTGATTAACACCCAAAGAGTACTAAGGTGTGATCATGTTTTGCTTGTGAGAGAAGTTTAGTCAACGGGTCTGCCACATTCAGATCCGTAAGTATTTTGTAAATTTCTATGTCAACAATGCTCTGCACGGAGCTACTCTAGCTAATTGCTCCCACTTTAAATATGTATCCAAATTGATATTTAGAGTCATCTGGATCAGTGTCAAAATTTGCATCGACGTAACCCTTTACGACGAACCTTTTTGTCACCTCCATAATCGAGAAACATATCCTTATTCCACTAAGGATAATTTTGACCGTTGTCCAGTGATCTACTCCTAGATCACTATTGTACTCCCTTGCCAAAAACAGTGTTGGGTGTACAATAGATCTGGTACACAGCATGGCATATTTTAAAGAACCTATGGCCAAGGCATAGGGAATGAGTTTCATTCTCTTTCTATCTTCTGCCGTGGTCGGGCTTTGAGTCTTATTCAGTTTCACACCTTGTAACACAGGAAATAACTCTTTCTTTGACTGTTCCATTTTGAACTACTTCAAAATCTTGTCAAGGTATGTACTCATTGAAAAACTTATCAAGCGTCTTGATCTATCTCTATAGATCTTGGTGCTCAATATGTAAGCAGCTTAACCGAGGTCTTTATTTGAAAAACTCCTTTCAAACACTCCTTTATGCTTTGTAGAATAATTCTACATTATCTGCGATCAACAATATGTCATTCACATATACTTATCAGAAATGATGTAGGGCTCCCACTCACTTTCTTGTAAATACAGGCTTCACCGCAAGTCTGTATAAAACTATATGCTTTGATCAACTTATCAAAGCTTATATTCCATCTCCGAGATGCTTGCACCAGTCCATAGATGGATCGCTGGAGCTTGCATATTTTGTTAGCACCTTTAGGATTGACAAAACCTTCTAGTTGCATCATATACAACTCTTCTTTAATAAATCCATTAAGGAATGCAGTTTTGTTTATCCATTTGCCAGATTTCATAAAATGTGGCAATTGCTAACATGATTCGAACAGACTTAAGCATATATACGAGTGAGAAACTCTCATCATAGTCAACACCTTGAACTTGTCGAAAACCTTTTTGCGAAAATTCTAGCTTTGTGGATAGTAACACTACTATCAGCGTCCGTCTTCCTCTTGAAGATCCATTTAATCTCAATGGCTCGCCGATCATTGGGAAAGTCAATCAAAGTCCATACTTTGTTCTCATACATGGATCACATCTCAGATTTCATGGCTTCAAGCCATTTTGCCGAATCTGGGCTCACCATCGCTTCTTCATAGTTCGTAGGTTCATCATGATATAGTAGCATGACTTCCAGAACAGGATTACCGTACCACTCTAGTGCGGATCTTACTCTGGTTTATCTACTTGGTTTAGTAGAAACTTGTTCTGAAGTTTCATGATCATCGTCATTAGCTTCCTCACTAATTGGTGTAGGTGTCACAGGAACCGGTTTCTGTGATGTAATACTTTCCAATAAGGGAGCAGGTATAGTTAACTCATCAAGTTCTACTTTTCTCCCACTCACTTCTTTCGAGAGAAACTCCTTTTCTAGAAAAGATCCATTCAAAGCAATGAATATATTGCCTTCGGATCTGTGATAGAAGGTGTACCCAACATTTTCTTTTTGGTATCCTATGAAGACATATTTCTCCGATTTGGGTTCGAGCTTATCAGGTTGAAGCTTTTTCACATAAGCATCGCAGCCCCAAACTTTAAGAAACGACAACTTTGGTTTCTTGCCAAACCATAGTTCATAAGGCGTCATCTCAACGGATTTCGATGGTGCCCTATTTAGCGTGAATGCGGCCGTCTCTAAAGCATAACCCCAAAACGATAGCGGTAATCAGTAAGAGACATCATAGATCGCACCATATCTAGTAAAGTACGATTACGACATTCGGACACACCATTACGCTCTGGTGTTCTGGGTGGCGTGAGTTGCGAAACTATTCCGCATTGTTTCAAATGTAAACCAAACTCGTAACTCAAATATTCTCCTCCACGATCAGATCGTAGGAATTTTATTTTCTTGTTACGATGATTTTCAACTTCACTCTGAAATTCTTTGAACTTTTCAAATGTTTCAGACTTATGTTTCATTAAGTAGATATACCCATATCTGCTTAAGTCATCTGTGAAGGTGAAAAAATAACGATATCCGCCACGAGCCTCAACATTCATCGGACCGCATACATCTGTATGTATGATTTCCAACAAATCTGTTGCTCGCTCCATTGTTCCGGAGAACGGAGTCTTAGTCATCTTGCCCATGAGGCATGGTTCGCAAGCATCAAGTGATTCCAAAAGCCCATCAGCATGGATTTTCTTCATGTGCTTTACACCAATATGACCTAAACGGCAGTGCCACAAATAAGTTGCACTATCATTATTAACTTTGTATCTTTTGGTTTCAATATTATGAATATGTGTATCACTACGATCGAGATCCAACGAACCATTTTCATTGGGTGTGTAACCATATAAGGTTTTTTTCATGTAAACAGAACAACAATTTATTCTCTTACTTAAATGAATAACCGTATTGCAATAAACATGATCAAATCATATTCATGCTCAACGCAAACACCAAATAACACTTATTTAGGTTCAACACTAATCCCAAAAGAATAGGGAGTGTGCGATGATGATCATATCAATCTTGGAACCACTTCCAACACACATCATCACTTCACCCTTAACTAGTCTATGTTCATTCTGCAATTCCCGTTTCGAGTTACTACTCTTAGCAACTGAACCAGTATCAAATACCGAGGGGTTTCTACGAACACTAGTAAAATACACATCAATAATCTGTATATCAAATATACCTTTGTTCACTTTGCCATCCTTCTTATCCGCCAAATACTTGGGGCAGTTCCGCTTCCAGTGACCAGTCCCTTTGCAGTAGAAGCACTGAGTCTCAGGCTTAGGCCCAAACTTGGGCTTCCTCACTTGAGCAGCAACTTGCTTGCCATTCTTCTTGAAGTTCCCCTTCTTCCCTTTGCCCTTTTCTTGAAACTAGTGGTCTTGTCTACCATCAACACTTGATATTTTTCTTCATTTCTACCTTCGTCGATTTCAGCATTACGAAGAACTTGGGAATCGTTTCCGTTATCCCTTGCATATCATAGTTCATCATGAAGTTCTACTAACTTGGTGATGGTGACTAGAGAATTATGTAAATCACTATTTTATCTAGAAGATTAACTCCCACTTGATTCAGGCGATTGTAGTACCCAGACAATCTGAGCACATGCTCACTGCTTGAGCTATTCTCCTCCATCTTTTAGCTATAGAACTTGTTGGAAACTTCATATCTCTCAACTCGGGTATTTGCTTGAAATATTAACTTCAACTCCTGGAACATCTCATATGTACCATGACGTTCAAAACGTCTTTGAAGTCCCGATTCTAAGCTGTTTAAGCATGGTGCACTAAACTATCAAGTAGTCATCATATTGAGCTAGCCAAATGTTCATAACATATGCATCTGCTCCTGCAATAGGTTTGTCACCTAGCGATGCATCAAAGACATAATTCTTCTGTGGAGCAATGAGGATAAACCTCAGATCATGGATCCAATCCGCATCATTGCTACTAACATCTTTCAACTTAGTTTTCTCTAGGAACATATCAAAAATAAAACATGGGAGCTAAACGCGAGCTATTGATCTACAACATAGATATGCTAATACTACCAGGACTAAGTTCATGATAAATTAAAGTTCAATTAATCATATTACTTAAGAACTCCCACTTAGATAGACATCCCTCTAATCCTCTAAGTGATCACATGATCCAAATCAACTAAACCATGTCCAATCATCACGTGAGATGGAGTAGTTTCAATGGTGAACATCACTATGTTGATCATGTCTACTATATGATTCACGCTCGACCTTTCGGTCTCCGTGTTTCGACGCCATATCTGTATATGCTTGGCTCGTCAAGTATAACCTGAGTATTCCGCGTGTGCAACTATTTTGCACCCGTTGTATTTGAACTTAGAGCCTATCACACCCGATCATCACGTGGTGTCTCAGCACGAAGAACTTTCGCAACGGTGCATACTTAGGGAGAACACTTCTTGATAATTAGTGAGAGATCATCTTATAAAGCTACCGTCGAACTAAGCAAAATAAGATGTATAAAAGATAAACATCACATGAAATCAAAATATGTGACATGATATGGCCATCATCATCTTGTGCCTTTGATCTCCATCTCCAAAGTATCGTCATGATTTCCATCATCACCGGCATGACACCATGATCTCCATCATCTTGATCTATATCAATGTGTCGTCACATGGTCGTCTCGCCAACTACTGCTCTTGCAACTATTGCTATCGCATAGCGATAAAGTAAAGCAATTATTTGGCGCTTGCATCTTATGCAATAAAGAGACAACCATAAGGCTTCTGCCATTTGCCGATAACTTCAACAAAACATGATCATCTTATACAACAACTTATTTCTCATCACGTCTTGACCATATCACATCACAACATGCCCTGCAAAAACAAGTTAGACGTCCTCTACTTTGTTGTTGCAAGTTTTACGTGGCTGCTACGGGCTGAGCAAGAACCGTTCTTACCTACGCATCAAAACCACAACGATAGTTTTTCAAGTTAGTGTTGTTTTAACCTTCTCAAGGACCGGGCGTAGCCACACTCGGTTCAACTAAAGTTGGAGAAACTGACACCCGCTAGTCACCTGTGTGCATAGCACGGCGATAAAACTAGTCTCGTGTAAGCGTACGCGTAATGTCGGTCCGTGCCGCTTCATCCAACAATACCGCCAAACCAAAGTGTGACATGCTGGTAAGCAGTATGACTTATATCGCCCACAACTCACTTGTGTTCTACTTGTGCATATTACATCAACGCATAAAACCTAGGCTCGGATGCCACTATTGGGGAACGTAGTAATTTCAAAAAAAATTCCTACGCACACGCAAGATCATGGTGATGCATAGCAACGAGAGGGGAGAGTGTTGTCTACGTACCCAACGCAGACCGACTGCGAAAGCGATGATACAACGTAGAGGAAGTAGTCGTACGTCTTCACGATCCAACCGATCAAGCACCGTAGCTACGGCACCTCCGAGTTCGAGCACACGTTCAGCTCGATGACGATCCCCGGAATCCGATCCAGCAAAGTGTTGGGGAAGAGATCCGTCAGCACGACGGCGTGGTGACGATCTTGATGCACTACAGCAGCAGGGCTTAGCCTAAACTCCGCTACAGTATTATCGAGGACTATGGTGGCAGGGGGCACCGCACACGGCTAAGGAATAGATTACGTGGATCAACTTATGTGTTCTAGGGTGCCTCTGCCTCAGTATATAAAGGACTAGAGGGGGGAGGCTGGCCGGCCAAGCTTGGCGCGCCAGGAGAGTCCTACTCCCTCTGGGAGTAGGATTCCCCCCCCCCCAATCCTAGTTGGAATAGGATTCGCGGAGGGGGAAAAGAGAGAGAGGGGGCCGACCACCTCTCCTAGTCCTAATAGGACTAGGGGAAGGGGGAGGCGCGCAGCCCATGTAGGGCTGCCTCTTCTCTTTTCCACTAAGGCCCATCATGGCTCATTTAGCTCCGGGGGGGTTCCGGTAACCTTCTCGGTACTCCGGTAAAATCCCGATTTCACCCGGAACACTTCCGATGTCCAAATATAGGCTTCCAATATATCAATCTTTACGTCTCGACCATTTCGACACTCCTCGTCATGTCCGTGATCACATCCGGGACTCCAAACAACCTTCGGTACATCAAAATGCATAAACTCATAATATCACTGTCATCATAACCTTAAGCGTGCGGACCCTACGGGTTCGAGAACAATGTAGACATGACCGAGACACGTCTCCGGTGAATAACCAATAGCGGGACCTGGATGCCCATATTGGCTCCTACATATTCTACGAAGATCTTTTATCGGTCAGACCGCATAACAACATACGTTGTTCCCTTTGTCATCGGTATGTTACTTGCCCGAGATTCGATCGTCGGTATACCAATACCTAGTTCAATCTCGTTACCGGCAAGTCTCTTTACTCGTTCTGTAATACATCATCATTTAGTTGCAATGCTTGCAAGGCTTTAATTGATGTGCATTACCGAGAGGGCCCAGAGATACCTCTCCGACAATCGGAGTGACAAAACCTAATCTCGAAATACGCCAACCCAACATGTACCTTTGGAGACACCTGTAGTACTCCTTTATAATCACCCAGTTACGTTGTGACGTTTGGTAGTACCCAAAGTGTTCCTCTGGTAAACGGGAGTTGCATAATCTCATAGTTATAGGAACATGTATAAGTCATGAAGAAAGCAATAGAAGCATACTAAACAATCGGGTGCTAAGCTAATGGAATGGGTCATGTCAATCAGATCATTCAACTAATGATGTGACCTCGTTAATCAAATACCAACTCATTGTTCATGGTTAGGAAACATAACCATCTTCGATTAACGAGCTAGTCAAGTAGAGGCATACTAGTGACACTTTGTTTGTCTATGTATTCACACATGTATTATGTTTCCGGTTAATACAATTCTAGCATGAATAATAAACATTTATCATGATTATAAGGAAATAAATAATAACTTTATTATTGCCTCTAGGGCATATTTCCTTCAGTCTCCCACTTGCACTAGAGTCAATAATCTAGATTACACTGTAATGATTCTAACACCCATGGAGCCTTGGTGTTTATCATGTTTTGCTCGTGGAAGAGGCTTAGTCAATGGGTCTGCAACATTCAGATCCGTATGTATCTTGCAAATCTCTATGTCTCCCACCTGGACTAGATCCCGGATGGAATTGAAGCGTCTCTTGATGTGCTTGGTCCTCTTGTGAAATCTGGATTCCTTTGCCAAGGAAATTGCACCAGTATTGTCACAAAAGATTTTCATTGGACCCGATGCACTAGGTATGACACCTAGATCGGATATGAACTCCTTCATCCAGACTCCTTCGTTTTCTGCTTCCGAAGCAGCTATGTACTCCGCTTCACATGTAGATCCTGCTACGACGCTTTGTTTAGAACTGCACCAACTGACAGCTCCACCGTTTAATGTAAACACGTATCCGGTTTGCGATTTAGAATCGTCCGGATCAGTGTCAAAGCTTGCATCAACGTAACCTTTTACGACGAGCTCTTTGTCACCTCCATATACGAGAAGCATATCCTTAGTCCTTTTCAGGTATTTCAGGATGTTCTTGACCAATGTCCAGTGATCCACTCCTGGATTACTTTGGTACCTCCCTGCTAGACTTATAGCAAGGCACATATCAGGTCTGGTACACAGCATTGCATACATGATAGATCCTATTGCTGATGCATAGGGAACATCTTTCATATTCTCTCTATCTTCTGCAGTGGTCGGGCATTGAGTCTTACTCAATTTCACACCTTGTAACACAGGCAAGAATCCTTTCTTTGCTTGATCCATTTTGAACTTCTTCAAAATTTTGTCAAGGTATGTTGTTTGTGAAAGTCCAATTAAGCGTCTTGATCTATCTCTATAGATCTTAATGCCTAATATGTAAGCAGCTTCACCGAGGTCTTTCATTGAAAAACTCTTATTCAAGTATCCCTTTATGCTATCCAGAAGTTCTATATCATTTCCAATTAATAATATGTCATCCACATATAATATCAGAAATGCTACAGAGCTCCCACTCACTTTCTTGTAAATACAGGCTTCTCCAAAAGTCTGTATAAAACCAAATGCTTTGATCACACTATCAAAACGTTTATTCCAACTCCGAGAGGCTTGCACCAGTCCATAAATGGATCGCTGGAGCTTGCACACTTTGTTAGCCCCCTTTGGATCGACAAAACCTTCTGGTTGCATCATATACAACTCTTCTTCCAGAAATCCATTCAGGAATGCAGTTTTGACATCCATCTGCCAAATTTCATAATCATAAAATGCGGCAATTGCTAACATGATTCGGACAGACTTAAGCATCGCTACGGGTGAGAAGGTATCATCGTAGTCAATCCCTTGAACTTGCCGAAAACCTTTCGCGACAAGTCGAGCTTTGTAGACAGTAATATTACCGTCAGCGTCAGTCTTCTTCTTGAAGATCCATTTATTCTCAATTGCTTGCCGATCATCGGGCAAGTCAACCAAAGTCCATACTTTGTTCTCATACATGGATCCCATCTCAGATTTCATGGCTTCAAGCCACTTTGCGAAATCTGGGCTCACCGTCGCTTATTCATAATTCGTAGGTTCATCATGATCTAATAACATGACTTCCAGAACAGGATTACCGTACCACTCTGGTGCGGATCTTACTCTGGTTGATCTACGAGGTTCAGTAGTATCTTGTTCTGAAGTTTCATGATCATCATCATTAGCTTCCTCACTGACTGGTGTAGGTGTCGCAGAAACAGTTTTTTGTGATGCACTACTTTCCAAGAAGGGAGCAGGTACAATTACCTCGTCAAGTTCTACTTTCCTCCCACTCACTTCTTTCGAGAGAAATTCCTTCTCCAGAAAGTTTCCGAATTTAGCAACAAAAGTCTTGCCTTCGGATCCGTGATAGAAGGTGTATCCAATAGTTTCCTTTGGATATCCTATGAAGACACATTTCTCCGATTTGGGTTCGAGGTTATCAGGTTGAAGCTTTTTCACATAAGCATCGCAGCCCCAAACTTTTAGAAACGACAACTTTGGTTTCTTGCCAAACCACAGTTCATAAGGCGTCGTCTCAACGGATTTTGATGGTGCCCTATTTAACGTGAATGCGGCCGTCTCTAGAGCGTATCCCCAAAACGATAGCGGTAAATCAGTAAGAGACATCATAGATCGCACCATATCCACAAAAGTACGATTACGACGTTCGGACACACCATTACGCTGAGGTGTTCCGGGTGGCGTGAGTTGCGAAACTATTCCACAATTTTTCAAATGTACACCAAACTCGTAACTCAAATATTCTCCTCCACGATCAGATCGTAGAAACTTTATTTTCTTGTTACGATGATTTTCAACTTCACTCTGAAATTCTTTGAACTTTTCAAATGTTTCAGACTTATGTTTCATTAAGTAGATATACCCATATCTGCTTAAATCATCTGTGAAGGTGAGAAAATAACGATATCCGCCACGAGCCTCAATATTCATCGGACCACATACATCTGTATGTATGATTTCCAACAAATCTGTTGCTCTCTCCATAGTACTGGAGAACGGCGTTTTGGTCATCTTGCCTATGAGGCACGGTTCGCAAGTACCAAGTGATTCATAATCAAGTGGTTCCAAAAGTCCATCAGAATGGAGTTTCTTCATGCGCTTTACACCGATATGACCTAAACGGCAGTGCCACAAATAAGTCGCACTATCATTATCAACTCTGCATCTTTTGGCTTCAACATTATGAATATGTGTGTTACTACTATCGAGATCCAACAAGAATAGACCACTCTTCAAGGGTGCATGACCATAAAAGATATTACTCATATAAATAGAACAACCATTATTCTCTGATTTAAATGAATAACCGTCTCGCATCAAACAAGATCCAGATATAATGTTCATGCTTAACGCTGGCACCAAATAACAATTATTTAGGTCTAATACTAATCCCGAAGGTAGATGTAGAGGTAGCGTGCCGACTGCGATCACATCGACTTTGGAACCGTTTCCCACGCGCATCGTCACCTCGTCCTTAACCAATCTTCGCTTGATCCGTAGTCCCTGTTTCGAGTTGCAAATATTAGCAACAGAACCAGTATCAAATACCCAGGTGCTACTGCGAGCATTAGTAAGGTACACATCAATAACATGTATATCACATATACCTTTGTTCACCTTGCCATCCTTCTTATCCGCCAAATACTTGGGGCAGTTCCACTTCCATTGACCAGTCTGCTTGCAATAGAAGCACTCAGTTTCAGGCTTAGGTCCAGGTTTGGGTTTCTTCTCTTGAGTAGAAACTTGCTTGCCACTCTTTTGAAGTTCCCCTTCTTCTTCCCTTTGCCCTTTTTCTTGAAACTAGTGGTCTTGTTGACCATCAACACTTGATGCTCCTTCTTGATTTCTACCTCCGCAGCTTTCAGCATCGCGAAGAGCTCGGGAATAGTCTTGTTCATCCCTTGCATGTTATAGTTCATCACGAAGCTCTTGTAGCTTGGTGGCAGTGATTGAAGAATTCTGTCAATGACGCTATCATC
Organism: Triticum urartu; assembly: GCF_003073215.2. Taxonomy (NCBI): domain Eukaryota; kingdom Viridiplantae; phylum Streptophyta; class Magnoliopsida; order Poales; family Poaceae; genus Triticum; species Triticum urartu. The sequence continues at coordinate 495,991,241 of NC_053027.1, read as the reverse complement.
TGGGAGATTAACTCCCAATTGAATCAAGTGATTATTATACCCAGACATTTTGAGTATATGCTCACTGACAGAAATGTTCTCCTCCATCTTGCAGCTATAGAACTTATTGGAGACTTCATATCTCTCAATCCGGGCATTTGCTTGAAATATTAACTTCAACTCCTGAAACATCTCATATGCTCCATGACGTTCAAAACGTCGTTGAAGTCCCGATTCTAAGCCGTAAAGCATGGCACACTGAACTATCGAGTAGTCATCAACTTTGCTCTGCCAGATGTTCATAACATCCGGCGTTGCTCCTGCAGCAGGCCTGGCACCCAGCGGTGCTTCCAGGACGTAATTCTTCTGTGCAGCAATGAGGATAATCCTCAAGTTACGGACCCAGTCCGTGTAATTGCTACCATCATCTTTCAACTTTGCTTTCTCAAGGAACGCATTAAAATTCAACAGAACAACAGCACGAGCCATCTATCTACAATCAAACATAAACAAGCAAGATACTAATCTGGTACTAAGTTTCATGATAAATTTAAGTTCAGTTAATCAAGTTAATTAAAGAACTCCCACTTAGATAGACATCCCTCTAATCCTCTAAGTTATTACGTGATCCAAATCAACTAAACCATAACCGATCATCACGTGAGATGGAGTAGTTTTCAATGGTGAACATCGTTATGTTGATCGTATCTACTATATGATTCACGCTCGACCTTTCGGTCTCCGTGTTCTGAGGCCATATCTGTATATGCTTGGCTCGTCAAGTATAACCTGAGTATTCCGCGTGTGCAACTGTTTTGCACCCGTTGTATTTGAACGTAGAACCTATCACACCCGATCATCACGTGGTGTCTCAGCACGAAGAACTTTCGCAACGGTGCATACTCAGGGAGAACACTTCTTGATAATTTAGTGAGAGATCATCTTATAATGCTACCGTCAATCAAAGCAAGATAAGATGCATAAAAAGGATAAGCATCACATGCAATCAATATAAGTGATATGATATGGCCATCATCATATTGTGCTTGTGATCTCCATCTCCGAACCACCATCGTGATCACCATCGTCACCGGCGTGACACCTTTGATCTCCATCGTAGCATCGTTGTTGTCTCGCCAAGCTTATGCTTCCACGACTATCACTACCGCTTAGTAATAAAGTAAAGCATTACATCGCGATTTCATTGCATACAATAAAGCGACAACCATATGGCTCCTGCCAGTTGTCGATAACTCGGTTACAAAACATGATCATCTCATACAATAAAATTCAGCATCATGTCTTGACCATATCACATCACAACATGCCCTGCAAAAACAAGTTAGACGTCCTCTACTTTGTTGTTGCAAGTTTTACGTGGCTGCTATGGGCTTAAGCAAGAACCAATCTCACCTACACATCAAAACCACAACGATAGTTTGTCAAATAGACTCCGTTTTAACCTTCGCAAGGACCGGGCGTAGCCATACTCGGTTCAACTAAAGTTGGAGAGACAGTCGCCCGCAAGCCACCTATGTGCAAAGCACGTTGGGGGAACCGGTCTCGCGTAAGCGTACGCGTAAGGTTGGTCCGGGTCGTCTCGTCCAACAATGCCTCCGAACCAAAGTATGACATGCTGGTAGGCAGTATGACTTATATCGCCCACAACTCACTTGTGTTCTACTCGTGCATATAACATCAACATAAATAACCTAGCCTCGGATGCCACTATTGGGTTTCGTAGTAATTTCAAAATTTTCCTACGCTCACGCAAGATCATGTGATGCATAGCAACGAGAGGGGAGAGTGTTGTCTACGTACCCAACGCAGACCGACTGCGGAAGCGATGACACAACGTAGAGGAATTAGTCGTACGTCTTCACGATCCAACCGATCAAGCACCGAAGCTATGGCACCTCCGAGTTCGAGCACACGTTCAGCTCGATGACGATCCCCGGACTCTGATCCAGCAAAGTGTCGGGGAAGAGATCCATCAGCACGATGGCGTGGTGACGATCTTGATGCACTACAGCAGCAGGGCTTCGCCTAAACTCCGCTACAGTATTATCGAGGACTATGGTGGCAGGGGGCACCGCACACGGCTAAGGAATAGATTACGTGGATCAACTTATGTGTTCTAGGGTGCCTCTGCCTCAGTATATAAAGGACTAGAGGGGGGAGGCTGGCCGGCCAAGCTTTTGCAAGGCTTATGTGATGTGCATTACCGAGAGGGCCCAGAGATACCTCTCCGACAATCGGAGTGACAAATCCTAATCTCGAAATACACCAACCCAACATGTACCTTTGGAGACACCTGTAGAGCTCCTTTATAATCACCCAGTTACGTTGTGACGTTTGGTAGCACACAAAGTGTTCCTCCGGCAAACGGGAGTTGCATAATCTCATAGTCATAGGAACATGTATAAGTCATGAAGAAAGCAATAGCAACATACTAAACGATCGGGTGCTAAGCTAATGGAATGGGTCATGTCAATCACATCATTCTCCTAATGATGTGATCCCGTTAATCAAATGACAACTCATGTCTATGGTTAGGAAACATAACCATCTTTGATCAATGAGCTAGTCAAGTAGAGGCATACTAGTGACACTCTGTTTGTCCATGTATTCACACATATATTATGTTTTCGGTTAATACAATTCTAGCATGAATATTAAACATTTATCATGATATAAGGAAATAAATAATAACTTTATTATTGCCCCTAGGGCATATTTCTTCAGAACACTCATCCGTTGCTCCTGCCATGCGCTGTAGCGTCGTTTCCGCCGACGTCCGATCTTTGGCCGCCGCCCCGGTGCTCACCGTCGTCGACTCCGGGCACCCCGTGACCTGCCGCTGCCTCCGTTGGATGCGCGGGAGCGTGGGCTTCCTCCTGGTGCCCTCAGCGCACCTAGCCACCGCCCCTGGCGCCACTCCGGTGAGCCACCGCCGCTCTGGGTCGTCGCCGTCGTCTAACCGCCGACGCAATCTGACGTGGCCGCGTGTTTACCACTAATGACGCCCTAATTGACCCCTAGAGCCACTGCCATGTGGGCCCTAGTACCTTTTTAGGTTAGTTTTATTTTATGTTTAGTTTAGTTCATAAATAGTGGGACCCACCCGTCAGCATTGACTCTGCTGACATGGCCGTTGACCAGGCCCACCAGTCAGCGACACTAACCATCCCTGTGTCACTGACGTGTGGACCCCACACGTCAGGTTTGACCCGGGGCAGCCCTGTTTACCTGCTGACGCCAGCATGACACAATGCTGACGTAGTTAATCATTTTCTGGATTTAAAATAATTCAGAAATTCCAGAAAATGCCCAAAACTTCTAAAATTCATAGAAATTAAACCGTAACTCCAAATGAAATAATTTATATATGAAAAATTATCAGAAAAATCCAAAGAATCTGATTATGGCATTATCATGCATGTTTGAACAACTTATGCCTGCTGATCAGGTCAAATCAAATAAGTGGCATTTAAATAATCACATATGGAGTTGAATTTGAGTCTTTGGTTCAAACCAACTTCATTTAATCTGGTTTTAGTTGCATTAGCTCAAATCACAACATATTGACATGTCATGGTCATGGATCATAATGTGCATTGCATTAATTGTATTCTTTCTGTGTTTGCCGGTGACTGTTCCCCCCTCGGTAGACGTATGTTTCGACAATGTGATCAATGACACCGATGAAGAGTTATACTATCTTCAGAAGTGCCAGGCAAGCAAAATTCCCCTGTTCATTCCGATACAATCCCACTCTCTCGCTCCTGCTCTCTTTTACTGCATTAGGACAACAACGATTCATCTGTTACTTGCTGCGGTAGTTGAACCCCTTATCCTCTGCATGACCTGTCATTGCCACAGTAAATAGATGAAACCCACTAGCATGAGTAGGAGTTGTTTGAGCCCTGATGTGCCTACTCATTCATGCTTGTTTGTCATGCCTGCTATTGCTTAGAGTTGTGTCAGGTCTGATTCATCGGGGATGAATTGGAAAGTTGTGAACATGTCCTACTGTGTGTGAGCTAAGTGTGTGAACACGATTTGGTAAAGGTAGCGGTGAGAGGCCATGTAGGAGTACATGGTGGGTTGTCTCATTGAAACCATTCTTAGGAACTGATTTCTGTGTTTGTGATCCATGAACAGCTACTACCACTCATTGGGATCCTTAATTGACCCTCTCGGCTTCTTAATCACCCTAGTACTCTGTCCAGGAGTTGCAACTAGTTTATGGTGTTTGTAGGTTATGTGTTGGCGGCCCTGCATAGCGCTGACCCTAGGGATGGGCTATGATGTGGTAGATACACCGTGGCATGGTGTACCGGGCGCCCGTTTGGTGTCTCGGGAATCCTGTTCACATCGTTCGGGGCCGTATGTGGAAACCTCGGCCGGACTCCCTGCGGATGGAACCTGGATAGGCAATAAACCTGGACTAGAGACTTGAGTGTTTAGGTAGGCCATGGCCGACACCCTCGTTGGGCTTCTGCTTGAAGGTTGCCGAGTACATGTCATGTAAACAACGGTAAGTGGTGAGAGCGTGTATGAAGAAGTACACCCCTACAGGGTTAACATCATCTATTCGAATAGCCACGTCCACGGTAAAGGACTACTTGGTTGCATATACAGTTCATAGACAAGTTAATGGTTACTACTAAAAGACTCAAGATAAGTGTGAGTACCGAGGATGGCCCTCTCATAGGATGATGAGGGAGGATCCCCGGTGGAGTATTGTGTTGGTGATTAGTGGACTCGTGTGCGAAAACTATTTTACTAGTGGTGTCTCGTAGGATAGCTTAGCCAAGAGTCAAAGCTGGGTTGCTGCAATAACTCCACCACCTTCTTGAGAATGAGCATGTATAGTAGTTTCTGTTGTAAGACTTGCTGAGTACCTTTGTACTCATGTTTGCTTAATTACTATTTTCAGACGACAACACCACCCCCTCCGATGGGTTTTATGTAGATCTCGACGTCGATGAGTGACTTGCCACCCAAGTGGTGATCCTGGCCATGGAGGTCCCTATGTAGATAGACAGGCTTCGAGAAGCCTTCTTTCTTTCTAGTGTCTGTACTCAGACTATTTTCTTCCGCATGTGCTTGTATGCTTGTATGAATTGAGTGTCGGGTCATGTGACCCCTACCTATATGAACATGTTATGTATGGCTCTCTGGAGCCTTTAAATAAAGTACTTGAGTTGTACAGTTTTGTTGTGATGCCATGTTGTATTTGCACATATCGAGCATATTGTGTGTATGATTGAAATGCTTGGTATGTGTGGGATCCGACAATCTAGTTGTTTATCCTTGGCAACCTTTCTTATGGGGAAATGTAGTCTAGTGCTCCTCGAGCCATAGTAGTCCGCTACAGCCTGGTTCACCGGAGTCCTGCTAGCCCAGCACTACTGCTCAGGACACTTGACTGGCCAGCATGTGTTTCACTTCGTTCCTATGTCTATCCCTTCGGGGAAATGTCACACGGTGACTTCTGGAGTCCTGCCTAGCCTGCTATAACCCGGGTTCCCCGGAGTCCTGTTAGCCCAGTGCTACAGCCCGGATTCACTCGCTGATGACCGACATGCTCGATGTGATTGATGTATGCCTGTCTCTATAGGTCTGTGCCGCTTTGGGTTCACGACTAGCCATGCCGGCCCGGTTTCTCTGTCATATGGATGCTAGCGACACTATCATATACATGAGCCAAAAGGCACAAACGGTCCCGGGCCATGGTAAGGCGACACCCGTGGGGATACCTGCGTGAGCCGCAATGTGATATGAGGTGTTACCGGCTAGATCGATGTGACTTGGAATCGGGGTCCTGACAACGACACCGCGAACGCACGCGTGAAAGTGCGTCGTCCCGCGAACGAGGAGCGCCTCAATGTCAAGAGGAGCTTCCTGAAGCCAAGCAGAGTCGTCGGCGATGAAGACGAGCGCGCCGAGACGGATCTCGCAGCCCTCAGCCAAACCTTCGACGGAAACCATGATGAAAGGACTCGGAGAAATCGCAACCTCACCGGAAAGTCGCTAAGACACCTGCCCCACGGTGGGCGCCAACTGTCGTGATTCTAATTTTGACAGTAAAGTAGGGGTAGGAATGTAGAGGCAAGATCGTAGCTATGGTGAGATTGTGCACGCAAGATGTACGAGTTCACGCCCTTCAAGGTGGAAGTAACAGCCCTACGTCTCGGTGCTCGGAGGCTCGGTTGATTGGATTATGCGTGAAGTTACAGCGGGTGCGAACCCTTGTGCCAGAGGAGGGGGCGGCTTATATAGAGTGCGCCAGGACCCCTGCCATCCCATGTTACACATGGTTCAATGTACGTTAAGACAGGGCGTTACTGGTAACGCCAGCAATAAAGTCATATAACTGATCATTAACACTACAGAGTGAATGCCTGACCGTTGCTACCCGGGGCGGCTTTAGGCCTTCTGTACTCCAAGTGGTTTCTTGTACTGTCGAGTGATGGTATGCTTGGTCGAATGGAATGTGGGTATCCGAGTGGAGGTGTTGGTTGAGTGAGCATGCACTCATGTGATTCTAGTCGGTTTGAACTTGTTGTCCTTTGACTGTAGGGCAGTGTCCTTAGGAGGGGTGCTTAGATCAGGTCTATTCCCCTACCCTAGGTACACGGCATCATCAGATAGCAATTGTCGGGGGTTTGGAGAGACATATGCCAACGGATGGCTTATCATGGTGGGCGCGAGTAGAACGTCGCCAGTGCCTGGAAACAGGATGAGGCGAAGACATGCACGCGGGCGAATCTTACCCAGCTTCAGGGCTCCCCGGGGAGATAATACCCCTACTGCTGCTCTGCGGGGTCTCCGCATGATCACTATGGCAAAGTGTTTACACGGTTGCTCCTTGAGCTGTTTTCTGGTGGTAGGAGAGGGCGAGGCTAGCTCTTTCCCTTCTTTATGATCTGGTCTAGTGCTAATGGGTTCCAACCCTTTGCATGGGTGCCCTGGGGGGTTTATATAGGCCTACCCCCCAGGGGTACAATGGTAATTCGGCCGGACGCGGGCCCAGCCATAAGCGCCTCTGGCCTCCGTCTTCTCTGCCGACCGCTGGGGCCCGCCGGCTGGTGGGCCATGCTGACTGGCCTAGTACGGAGCCGACAGGCCGCGTCCGCCGCGGGCAGGTCTTGCCGGCTGCTGATTACTGTAGCCGTGCTTCTGATGACGCTGGCTTGATCATGAGGTCGTGGCAACAACCCCGCCGCCTGGCGGGCGATCACTATAGCCACTCCCCATCACATCTCGATTAATGGTGCATGGGCCCTGGGGGGGCTCGGCCGACTCCCAGGGGCCGACTCCCGACGGGTTTGACTGGTGGTCCTCTTGCCGTCTCCTGGGGTCTCACTGACTGGTGGGACCCGCTGCCTCTAGGCCGTACAGACAAGCCGTCGCGGGTGCAGGATTCGGCCCTGCGGTGCTGATATCAGGGCCGGCACGGCAACAGTGCCACGCCGCACGGAGATCTTCCGGGGTACGGCGTGCGGTGGCCATGCCTGCCCTTGGTAAGGGGAAGGGGCGGGCTTCATCGCTGGCCGACTCCCCGAAGACGGCTTCTCTGGAAGTCGCCAGTCGGGAGTCGGCTTTCCCTGAAGTCGTCCCTGGGGACACGGCGATGAGTGGTCAGTTGGCCATCCTGCCATTGGCTTCTCGAAGGCAGTTCTTCGTCCTGGGGTCTTGAGGGGCGCAGCCTGCCCCGATGTCCTGAAAGGTTCTGGGGCTCGGGTCGGATTTCGGGTTCCGGCAGACCCTTGAGGTTCGAACACAGGGGTGCGCGTGGAGATTTTGCCTCCTACCTTCCGGCACCCCTCCGCCACGCTAGGATCAAGGCTATGAAAAGAACAGTACTAGGGACACAGGGTTTATACTGGTTCGGGCCACCGTTGTGGTGTAATACCCTACTCCAGTGTGTGGTGTGGTGCATTGCCTCTTGGGCTGATGATGATGTACAGTACAAGGAAGAACAGCCTCGCGAGGGTCTGTTCTTGGCTGGGGTGATGAACTGCTGGGAGGGGTTCAGCCACCTTTCTCTATCTCACTCTCTCTCTCTCTTTACCACCTCTCTACTTGTCGAGCCCTTGGAGGAAAACTGAGCCGAACCGACCCCTTGCTACGTGGGTGGCCAGTCCTATTTATAGTGGCCCTGGTCCTCTCCCCAAATATTGAGCGGGAAGGGAGCCAACCATGGCGGGCTAATTTGAAGGGGGACAGCAAGTATCAACTATCCTGACAAAAGTAGTCTTCGCATACGCAAAGCTCTGGTGATGACGCCGTCTTGGGCTCCACAGTGACCTCCGTCTCGTAGTCCTCCTGGCCTTGGTCTCGTTGCACCGAAATGGCAACCTTTGCCTAATGCCTCGGTACTCCGCGGCTGCGCTTGCCCCCTTTGCACCAAAGAGGAAAGGAGGACGCTGCGCGGGCTGGCACCCGCCTGGCACCCTGAGTCGTCATGGCTTGCGTCACGGGCACCTCGCAAGGTACCCCGTCTTGATCTCTCCGCCTCCTCGTGAGCCAGCCTGACGAGGCCGCGCCTGAGGAAGCTCCGTGTCGTCCGCCCCGCGAGGCTTGGCCCCTCGCGAGGGTCTTGAGTTTGTGTTGGTGAAGATGGGTCGTGCTGGGCCCCCCTTTGAGCCACGCCGCAGGCAGGCAAGTCTGGGGACCCCCGTTCCCAGAACGTCGACAGTAGCCCCCGGGCCCAAGGCGTGCCTGGACTTGGCCGTGCAGGGAGGCGGAAGGGCAAGAGCGAAGCGCTGCGGGCCCTAACAGCCTGCGGCCTTGGGCACCGCGTGGCGGTTGATTGGACGTGGGCGTCTCCACTTCCCCACGGCGCCTCGGCAACTACTCGGATTGGACAAGTACCTGCATGCAAAACGGGTCATGATTACCTGCGATCGTGGAGGTCGGCGGTTGGCCTCTGCCGGCTACAAGTACGGGATGTCATGCGTCCTTCCAGTCCATCCCTTCTTGCTTCTCCTTTTTCTTCATGGCCCCGTCGAGGAGGTTCTCAGCCGCCGAGAAGGGGAAGGCTTGCCGGGTTGAGCCCGCCTCTCCCCCACCCAAGCGCGGCCGAGGGCGCCCTCGCAAGCATCCTGTGGCCACCACGGTGGCTCCCCACAGCCATGGAGGCGATCTTCAGCACGGCGACGGGTGGATTGCTGCAGCCGAGGGGCGTGCTCCGGCTGCGCGTCCCCCCAGGCCGCGCGTCCGTGCTGCTGAAGTGCTGCCAGAGTTCATCGTGTGGTCGGCGGAGCCGGCTAGCACCCAACTTCCGCTTCCTCGCTTTCTCCTCGGCGAGCTCCCGGTCGGCTCCCCGGGCGGCCTCTGGCTCCAGGCCGACGGCTGCTGCAACCGGGCCTCATGGGTCTCTCTGGAGGTCTCCGCGGCCGGGAGCCTATCCCTGGTCCGCGGTTGGCAGACGTTTGCCCGCGCGCGTGGCCTGAGCCGTCGGTGCACCCTGCACTTCAAGTTCGACGGCGACGCCACCCTCTATGTGAGGGTGTTTGGGGAAGATGGTCGCCGCGCAGGGTGTTTCCCCGAGGGCGACGACCGCGGCTGGGAACCCAGCTACGGTGATGATGGAGAGAGCAGTGCTCGCATGGCTGGCGGCGTTCGGGGTTCCCCAAGCTTCTCCGGTTCTTCTTCAGGCGGTGACTCCTCTAGCGGCGGCCGCGATCAGTCTCCACGTCATCATGTCTGCTTGGGGGTGGCAATGTGTCCGCCCGTCGCCGCGCCCTGGTGAAGCGCGAGAGGGAGTCCGCCTGAGCTCCGAAGGCAGCTCGGGCCTTCCCTGCGGGCCGGTGTGAGGCGAGCCGCGCCAGATTTGTTCTTCCTTTTCCCTTTTTCCTGCATAAAAAAGACAATAGTGTGGAGCCCCGCGGGGGCGTGTTTGGGTTATTGCTTGTTAATCATCGTTTTGCTTTCATTACCATACCTTCCGGCTATGTGCCCGAGCGTGGATAGTTCCCGGCCCCGGCCGTGGGGGGGGGCGACCAACCCAGGCCCTTTGTTTGTGTCGCGGTGCCCGTGGGGCACGGACTAGAGGGGTGCTCCTGTAAGGGGCCCAAGTCGCGAACTCTTTTGAGTGACTAGGATAGGAACACTCGCGAGGGCGCTCGGCTCTGCCCCTTGCGAGGCCTTGCACAAGAGAAACCAAGGCAGGAGAGCGAAAAGCCAAAGAACCGCAAGCCAAAGACGGCAGCAACTTCAATAAAACTCCAAACGAAGAGGAACAAGCCAACTGCGGAAAGCAAATGAAAAGCCGCGTCCGGCACCTAGTCTAGTCTTCGACGTCTTCTCACCAGCGCGGAGCTAAGTGCTACCACTGGGCGTGGGAGGGAGCCCCAGGGCCTGAGGCCGGCGCTCCTGAGACTCCGGGGCGTGTACAGCCCCAACTCATTATTCCGTGAGAGTGTCACGGGCGGCGAGCTTCACAAGCGTTGGCCTTCTTCACAGGCTCCGGGCCTTTTCCAAAACGTGATAGCTTCACAGGCACTCGCCTTGCTTCACAGGCTCCGGGCCTTTTCCAAAACGCGATAGCTTCACAGGCACTCGCCTTGCTTCACAGGCTCCGGGCCTTTTCCAAAACGCGATAGCTTCACAGGCACTCACCTTGCTTCACAGGCTCCGGGCCTTTTCCAAAACGCGATAGCTTCACAGGCTCCGGGCCTTTTCCAAAACGCAATAGCTTCACAGGCACTCGCCTTGCTTCACAGGCTCCGGGCCTTTTCCAAAACGCGATAGCTTCACAGGCACTCGCCTTGCTTCACAGGCTCCGGGCCTTTTCAGGGGTAGAACCTCCGGAGGTGCTGGATGTTCCATGCATTCTGGACCGGCACTCCCTCTTGAGTCTCCAAGCGCGCGGAGCCGGGCCTGGAAACATGAACAACCTTGAACGGGCCCTCCCACATGGGAGAGAGCTTGTGCAATCCCTCCCTGGAGAGAACCCGCCTGAGCATGAGGTCTCCTACCTCAAGAGTCCTGGGGCGGATGTTGCGGCAGTGATATCGCCGCAGTGCTTGTTGGTACCTCGCCGCTCGCTGCGCGGCTTCCCGGCGACGCTCCTCCCCTAGCACGAGGTCCGTCCCCCGCATGGTGTCCTGCTGCGCCTAGTCGAACGCCAGGACCTGCGTGGAGCGACGTCTGACCTCGTGAGGGAGGATTGCTTCTGCTCCATAGACCAGGAAGAACGGGGTCTCTCCAGTCGGCTTGGTCGCGGTGGTGCGGATGGACCACAGTACCGACTGCAGTTCGTCGTACCAACCTCTGCCGCAAGCCTCCAGCTTCTTCTTGAACGTCCTGGTCTTGAGGCCCCTCAGGACCTCCGCGTTGGCTCGCTCGGCCTGGCCGTTGCTTCGGGGGTGCGCCACTGAAGCGTATCATATCTGCGTTCCAAGGTTAGCACAATATGTTTTGAAGAGGTTACTGGTGAACTGTGAACCGTTGTCCGTGATGATGCGATTCGGCACCCCGAACCGGCTCACGATGCCCTTGATGAACTTGATGGCAGAACCCGCAAGAATGGTGCGGACAGCCTCCACTTCAGCCCACTTGGTGAACTTGTCCACGGCAACGTAAAGGTAGCGGTAGCCCCCTGGCGCCCGAGGAAACGGACCCAAGATGTCGAGCCCCCAGACCGCGAATGGCCACGAAAGGGGGATAGTCTGCAAGCCCCCTGCCGGCTGATGGATCTGCTTGGCGTGGAACTGGCAGGCCCCACAAGCCTTCACTAGTTCAACGGCGTCGTTGAGCGCGGTGGGCCAGTAAAATCCACTACGGAACGCCTTGCCAACAAGGGTCCGCGATGACGAATGATGTCCACAGTCTCCGCCGTGTATATCTTCCAGTAGTTCCTTCCCTTGCTCCCAGGAGATGCAGCGCAGGGATACGTCGTTTGGTTCCTTCCGGTAGAGCTCTCCATCTTTGATGCAGTATGCTGTGGCCTGGCGCGCCACTCGCTCTGCTTACTCCTCCTTCTCCGGCAGGGTCCCTTGCGTTAGGTAGCTCCGGAGCTCCGTGATTCAACATCCCTCCTGAGGTTCCATCGTCAGGAGCAGGCGTGCTCCCGAGGCCGGGCCACAAGCCGGAGCTCCTGAGGCAGGTGGCTGAGGGAGCTCCTCCCTGGGCTGAGCCATGTTTGATAATGACGGTAAGGCTGAAGGCTTGAAGAGCCGCTCCTCGAAAACGCTAGGCTCCTGAGGTAACCACCTGGATGCGCATTTGGCGATGTCATCGGCTTCCTGATTGGTGCCACGGGGCACATGCTGCAACTCCAACCCCCAGAACTGCTTCTCCATCCTGCGGACCTCTGCAAGGTAGGCCTCCATGTGCTCATCCTTCGGCTCGTACACCTTGTTGGAGAAATTGATAAGGAGCTGCGAATCGCCCTTGATGGTGAGGCGTTTCACCCCCAGGGCAGCTGCGGCCTTCATGCCCGCTATTAAACCTTCATACTCCGCTATGTTGTTGGAGACCTTTTCACCTTGCTGGAAACAGAGCTACACGGCGTAATAGAGCCTGTCCTGGGTGGGCGATATAAGCACCGCCCCAGCCCCTGCGCCGTGTCTGGAGAACGCCCCATCGAAGTACATGACCCAGCCTTCTGGCGCCTCACTTCCCGGGGACAGGGACCGATCCTCGTCGGCCTTGAGGCCTGGCGCCTCCGTCCATTCTGCCACAAAATCTACCAACGCTGCTCCCTTGATGACTCTGGTCGTGCTGAATTCGAGCTGAAACGCTTGCAGCTCTATGTTCCACTCAGCGACCCTCCCAGCTGAATTGGGGCTCCTGAGCACCCTCTCCAGGGGGTATGACGAGACGACCTTGATGGGGTGACCCTGAAAAGAGTGCCGCAGTTTGCGCGAAGCCACCAGCAGCGCGAGGAGGAGTTTTGGGGGCATGGGGTACCGTGCTCTTGCATCCCGCAGCACTGTGCTGACGAAGTACACTGGGTGCTCAACGAGGTGGAGTGCGTCAGTGCTGGTGGCTCCCTTCGGGGACCGTGGCGCCTCTCGAGGCAACGGGGCCTCCTGAGACTGGCCATCTGGAAGAGGGGCCTCTTCCGCCTCTGGTGCGCCCCTCTGCGGCGGCTGATCCTCCTCAGCCATGACGGCAGTTTCTATGGGCCTTCCTTGTCCCGTCCTGCCTTATCCCGGGCTGCTGCCATGGTTTTGATCCGGCGCTCCTCTCTGACTGCTACCAAGGCTGCGCTGGCGGAGTAGGGAGTGGCGGCGAGGTAGAGCACCAGGGGCTCCTGAGGGCGCGGGGCCACCATGACCGGTGGGCTGGTCAGGTATCTCTTGAGATCCTGGAACGCCTTGTCGGCCTCTTCAGTCCACTCGAAGGGCCCCTTTTTCTTCATTAGCTGGAAGAAGGGCAGGGCTCGTTCCCCTAACTTGGAGATGAAGCGCCCTAGCGCGGTCACGCGCCCCGTGAGCTTCTGCATTTCTCTGAGGGTCTTTGGCGGGCTCATGTCTTCCACTGCCTTGACCTTCTCCGGGTTAGCCTCGATGCCTCGGTGGGACACGAGGAAACCCAAGAGCTTGCCCGAGGGGACTCCGAACACACACTTCTCTGGGTTGAGCCGTAGGTTCACTGCGTTGAGGCTCGCGAAGGTTTCCTCCAGGTCTGGTATCAAGGTCCTGGCCTCCCGAGATTTTAACACGATGTCATCGACGTAAGCTTCAACATTCTTCCCGAGCTGCGGGCCCAAGGTGATATGCATCAGCCGCTGAAAGGTCGCCCCTGCGTTACGCAGCCCAAATGGCATGCAGGTGTAGAAGTACACCCCGCACGGGGTTAGGAAGGCCGTCTTCTTGACGTCTTCCACCGCCATCTTGATCTGGTGATACCTAGAGAAGGCATCTAGGAAGCACAGCAGGTCGCATTCCGTAGTGGAATCAACGATCTGGTCGATGCGGGGGAGCGGGAACGGATCTTGCGGGCACGCTTTGTTGAGGTTGGTGAAGTCGACACACATGCGTTCCTTCCCTTCCTTCTTCGGCACAATGACAGGGTTGGCCAACCAATCTGGGTATCGGACCTCACGAATGACCCCAACGGCCTCTAATTTGCGGGTCTCTTGGACGATGAAGGCCTGCTTTTCTGTGGACTGCCGCCTGGCCTTCTGCTTCACAGGGCGCACGTTGGGGCACACGTTGAGGTGATGCTCGATTACGCTCCTGGGGATCCCTGCCAACTGGTCCGGCTCCCAAGCGAAAACCTTCTTGTTTGCGCGCAGGAACGCGACCAGGGCCTCCTCCGGCTCGGGTTTGAGGTGGGCGCCTACGGTGAAAGTGGCGTTGGTGGACCCGTCCTCATCGACGGGTACCTGCTTGGTTTCTGCCTTGTCTTGGGTGAACAACTGCTTCTTCTTGGCGGGCGCAGCCCCCTTGGGCTCGGGGGCCCCCAAGTCGGCAGGCTGTGCCGACGCTGCTGTCCCGAAGACGAGCTTGAGCACCCGTAGAGCGTCACCGGTGTCCCCGTGCACGGTGAGGACACCGCTGCTCCCGGGCATCTTCATGAGGTTGTACGCCGGGTGCGTCGCGGCCATGAACTGGGCCAGCACTGGGTAGCTGAGGATGGCGTTGTAGGGGAGGCCGATGTGGGCGATGTCGAAGTCGACCAGCTCCGTGCGGAAGTTGTCGTAGGTGCCGAAGGTCACTGGGAGCCGGATCTGCCCCAAGGAGCTGGACGACCTGCCCCCAACGCCTGAGAAGGGCCGGCTGGGCTGCAACCGTTCCAGGGGTATGCAGAGGAGGTTAAAGGCCTCGACTGAGAGTACGCTGAGGCCTACCCCGCCATCGATAAGAGTTCTGGTGACGGCCACCTAGCAGATCACGGGGGTGCATAGCATGGGGAGTGCGCGCGAGCCGGCCGAGTTGGAGGGGTGGTCCTCCGGGCTGAAGCTCAGCCGGTCTCGGGTGCCGCCCGACCCAGGGGAGCCCCTTGCCGTGTGGAAGCGGCGCTGACCCGACGGATGAACGGCTTGACGTGGTAACTTGTAGGCGGCGCCTGCGAGCCGCCCAAGAGGGCCGCGACGACTGGGGGTGTTGGTGCAGCGCGATAGGTGGGGAAGAGGTTGCGGGGCTCCGTGGGCGCGCGAAGCACGCGGGATGAAGAACCAGCCGGGGCGAGTGAGGGAGTCACGGTGCGGCCGTCTTGGCGCACGGATGGATGTTGAGACGATGCCTGCTGCTCGTCCCTCGCCGGGCCGGTGGCGGCGTTGACGGCGGGTGACGGGGAACGGCGAGGACGCCCTCCGACAGGGGCTGTCTGGGCGACGCGGGAAGCGAGGGCGGCCCGGCGCTCCGCGCGGGCCCGACGTGCGTCAGACATGAGTGTGATGGTCGGAGGAGAGCGGAGCGGTGGAAGACGAATTCTGGCGCACCCCTACCTGGCGCGCCAAATGTCGGATTTTGGGTTCTGGCAGACCCTTGAGGTTCGAACACAGGGGTGCACGCAGAGATTTCGCCTCCTACCTTCCGGCACCCCTCCGCCACGCTAGGATCAAGGCTATGAAAAGAACAGCACAAGGGACACAGGGTTTATACTGGTTCGGGCCACCGTTGTGGTGTAATACCCTACTCCAGTGTGTGGTGTGGTGGATTGCCTCTTGGGCTGATGATGATGGACAGTACAAGGAAGAACAGCCTCGCGAGGGTCTGTTCTTGGCTGGGGCGATGAACTGCTGGGAGGGGTTCAGCCACCTTTCTCTATCTCACTCTCTCTCTCTCTCTCTTTACCACCTCTCTACTTGTCGAGCCCTTGGAGGAAAACAGAGCCGAACCGACCCCTTGCTACGTGGGTGGCCGGTCCTATTTATAGTGGGCCTGGTCCTCTCCCCAAATATTGAGCGGGAAGGGAGCCAACAATGGCGGGCTAATTTGAAGGGGGACAGCAAGTATCAACTATCCTGACAAAAGTAGTCTTCGCCTGCGCAAAGCTCTGGTGATGACGCCGTCTTGGGCTCCACGGTGACCTCCGTCTCGTAGTCCTCCTGGCTTTGGTCTCGTTGCACCAAAATGGCAACCTTTGCCTGATGCCTCAGTACTCCGCGGCTGCGCTTGCCCCCTTTGCACCAAAGAGGAAAGGAGGACGCTGCGCGGGCTGGCACCCGCCTGGCACCCTGAGTCGTCATGGCTTGCGTCACGGGCACCTCGCGAGGTACCCCGTCTTGATCTCTCCGCCTCCTCGTGAGCCAGCCTGACGAGGCCGTGCCTGAGGAAGCTCTGTGCCGTCTGCCCTGCGAGGCTTGGCCCCTCGCGAGGGTCTTGAGTTTGTGTTGGTGAAGATGGGCCGTGCTGGGCCCCCCTTTGAGCCACGCCGCAGGCCGCAGGCAGGCAAGTCTGGGTACCCCTGTTCCCAGAACACCGACAGTAGTCCCCGAAGCTGGTGAGGCACCGCGGACGGTCGGCCGAGAAGCCTCAGCAGTTTCTCTTTCCGGGTGCTCAACACATGGTCTTTGATTGACTTCTGCCGGGCCGACTAGAAGGAGTCGGACTTGCTCAACTCGGGCTCACTCAATTCCAACTCGCACAACATTTCGAACGTCGCGGCGGGATCCAAGTAGCGTTCTAGCTGAGCCTCCAGGCCGCCGCCCGTTCTAGGCCTATCATGCGACGACACGTGGCTGGGCCATCCTGCCAGCCTACGTGCGCGACGGTACAGGCCCATAGGCGGGGCCCGCCACTACCGCGCCTCGGCGCCCGAGCGGATCCGCTGCGGCCCCGGCGGACGGTTGGGATTCCCGTGGAGTTACTGCGCGCAGTAACTTTATCGTGGAACGTGGGGGTCGTGGGGCCGTGGGCGCAGTAAATCCCCACGACGCCCCCTCGGCTTCGCAGCCCACAAGGCTATAAGTAGGGGGAAGAGGGGGGCACGCGCGCCCCTCCTTCCCACTACTCCTCGCTCTCTTCCTTCTCACTGCTCCTCGTTCTCTTCCTTCTCACTGCTCCTCGTTCTCCTCCTTCTCACTGCTCCTCGTTCTCCTCCTTCTTCTTCTTTGCTCCGCCGCGCGCCCAAGCTCCGGCGAACGTCGCGGCGATCAGCTCACGATGAGTTCTTCCTCCGCCGCCGCGCCTCCCCCGGTGCGCTCCGGCACTTGGGACGGTTCCGAAGTCCACGACGACCACATCGAGTTCCTCCGTAGGACTCGTCAGCTCCCCGGCGAGGATCACGTGTGGGTGCGCCTTGCGCCGAAGGGGGAGATTTCTCCCGCGCCGCAGGAGGGCGAGCAGGTCATCTTCCGCTCGCATTGCTTGCGCGGGTTGGGCTGCCGGCGAGCAGTTTCTTTTGATCCTTTCTGGAGTTCTACGGCCTTCAGCCGCACCACCTCACCCCCAACACAGTGGTGCTGTTGTCCGCCTTCGTGGCCTTGCGCGAAGGCTTCCTCGGAGTCCTCCTCACCCTCGAGCTCTGGGGGGAATTCTTCTTCTCCACGCTCGGCACACAGGCCGCGGGTGTGCCGGCTCAGTGCGGCGCTTTCATCATCGTGCGAAGGTCGGGGGCCGACAATCCCTTCCCCTCCATCTTGCTGATAAAGTCGATGAAGATGTGGCAGAGATCCTACTTTTACGTCAGGAGCGTCTCCGCGAGGGGGGACTGGGTCAACCTGCCGGCTTTCGAAGCCGGCCCACCGGCTGGGCGACTGCCCAACTGGTCGTACCGGGCCAAGTCGCTGACGCCTGCGGGAGCCGGCGCCATCGCGCGACTCCAAGTGCTGACGCGGTCGGAGGGTTTGACTGGTCCAGACCTGCTGGCCGCCTTCGTGGCGCGCCGAGTCCTCCCACTCCAAGGTCGTCCTCACATGATATGCCAGATGAGCGGGCACCGCGACCCGAGTCGGATGTGCATCAAGGACATGCCTCACGAAGAGGTGGCCTTCATGGTGAACTACCTCTCGGACAGCAAGCTCCTGGAGGATTGGCGGTTCGGCAAGGAGTCGTACTCCCGTGCCAACCCCCCGCCCGTGGTGAGTTGCCTTTCCTTTCTTTCTTTGGATTGTCTTCTCTCTTGCCGAGTTTGTTTGGACCAGTCGGCTCTGGTCAGAATCCCCTCCTCCACCCGCCAGCCGGCACCTGGGGGACGGCCCGCGAGTTCCTCACCGACCGGGCGGAGAGCGACGTCGACGACCCCGATCTGGGGGTGGCGGCTCTGGAGGACGACGCCAAGGGAGGAGGAGGGACAGCAGGCGACTTCAGGCCTTCGGCCACTTCCGCCGACTGGCGTGACGATGACGCCGAGGGGGAAGTCGCCCCCCGCCATCGGCCAGGAGCCAGCCAGCCTGGCGCGGGCTCTTCTGCCGCGCCGGGTGCTCCAGGCGGTGGGAAGAAGCCCAGGGCCGTGCCGACCTTATTCGGTAGTCGGCCGAAGAAACCCAAAGGTTCGGCTGCGGCGACCCGGCGGGACGAGGCGGCCGCGAAGGCCATCTGCTTCCGTAAGGAAGTGAAGAAGCCGCCATTGGTCTCCGCGTGAGTATTCTATCTCAAAGCTTTATTCTTTCTTTGTGACCATGTCTGAGTCTTTACTTGCTCCCCTTGCTTCAGGGCTCCCCTCACTCTTGAGAGGGTCACCGCCGCCTCCGTCATGGGGTCAGCGGAGACGTCCGCCACCACTCGGCGGATTGACCCCACTGCTGACCTCCGGGAGGCGATGGAGCGGAATGCGCAGGAGAAGCGCAACGAAGAAGAGGCCGTTCGCCTGGAGAAGGCGGAGGCCGACAGGGCAGAGGCCTCCGCCAAGAAAAAACTGGCGGAGGCCGAAGCCGTCGCCGCGACGAAGCGGCAATCTGAGGAAGCCGCACGCCGCCAATCGGCGGTGTTTGTCACCCCGTTGAACTCTGCGCCGCCGCCTCCGGAGTTCACGGGGCAGACTGGGGAAGCCGGCGGTGAGAACCCCGTCGTGGAGAGGGAAGGCGGCGACCCCTCTACGCCGGACATGATTGTTCCGCCGCCGCCTCCGCCGCCGTCTGCGAGCGCGCAAGGCGAGCAGCCAGTGGATCCTCCGGCGCCGCCGACCGAAGACGAGGCCGTGGCGAGGCTGCTCCTCCAAGTTGGCTCGCCAACGCGCCGCCGTCTGGAGAAGGCGACTTCGGCACCCCACCCCCTGGAAGCCAGCATCGCTAGCTCGGCGATCCCAGACGCCGAAGCGACAAGCGCCGCGCCTATTGGGTGGGTGCGAGGAGGCGGTACCGGGCCGCTGAACCAGGCACTCCAGGACATCCAGGCGAAGCTTCGCACTGAGGGCGATGCTCTCCAGAGTTGCACCAAGGCGTTCCTGGCATCGCGGGCAGCCGTCCGGGTATGTTTTTTCCTTTGGTCTTTGTTTTCTTGTTCCTCTCTATGGGGGCGCGCCAGCACACCCACTGGGTGTAGTCCCCGAGTTTCGGGCTGGCTGCTGAGCAGGCGGCCCGGAACTCCAATTGATGAATTTTGGGTATTAATTTTTTGTCTAAAATGCTTGACGTGTCACTGCCCTCAACCGTAACGTTGAAGAGCTGGGCAAGCGGACCGCCGATTTGTCAGAGAGCCGGAGTAAGTCCTTTTCCTTCTTTGCGGGCGCGCGCTGGCGCACCCGCAGGCTGTAGTCCCCGAGATTCGGGCCGACTGCTGAGCAGTCAGGCCGGATCTCCCTGGCGATCTTCTTTGTTGATGACTTAACGCCTTCTTTCTTCCTAATTTTTAGGAGCCAACGCTGCTCTTCAACAGCAGCTGAGCGACGCCAACTCCGCTTTGCGCGCCAAAGAGGAGGAGTGCAGCAAGCTCGCCACGGAACGCGATCTGCTGGCCTCTCAATTGGCAGAGCAGAAGGAGCTGCTTGTGAAGACGCAGAGGGAGGCGGAGGAGACGGAAACCGCCCTCCTGGGCGAGTTCGCGAGCGAGCGCTCCTCATGGTCTGACAAGGAGGCGATGCTGGCCTCCGGCTTCCATGAGATTGAAGACATCGTTGATGGTGAGTTTCTTTACTATCTTTCTTCGAGCTGCCGATTTAAGTCGTGCCGACTCCTGGTTTTTGACTTGCTTCTTTGTTTCTTCCTGTCTTTGCAGGCTTCTTTCCTGGGCACTCGCAGGACGCCATCCAAGCCATCGAGGCTGACCGAGAAGGTCGGAGGGCGGAGGGCGCAAAGATTGCCGCCGACGCCCCCAGAACTCTTGACGAGCACATCCTGAGCATCGAGGCTCGCCTTCGGCCGGCTCACCAGATGTTGCGCCGGCTTCAGCGTGTTGGTGCCCAGGCGATTGCTGCCCTGTGGCCGGACATGCAGGCTCCGCGCAGCCCCAGCCTGATGGCCGACTGGCTAGAGGTCGCGGCTGGTCGTCTTGAGGCCTGGAAGGGCTCTTCGGCCCGAGCTGGAGGGCGCCGGGCCTTGGAGTTCGTCAAGGCATGGTATCCGGGGCTGGATCTAGACCGGCTGGCCACGCTTCGGTCGGAGGCCCAGTCGGAGCTGGCAGCTGTGAAAGACGCCCTCGTCAAGCGTGCTGCGGTGATCGCCGAGTACACCGACACCAGCATCTTCGTCCTCGAGCGGTCTGAAGACGGCGAGGAGGTACCGCCAGAGTGGTTTGGGATGAACCCAGACTACGGCGAGGACTCGGCGGAGGTGATCGGCTCCAGCGTCGAGGAGGAAGGCGAGGCGGAGGATGGAGGCGAGAGGGAGGCACCAGAAGGTGGAGCAGACGGTGAGCCTCAGCTCGACCGTGCCTCCAGCAACGAGCCGCGTGCGACCGACCCGACTGCCGCCGGAGGCGATCAAGCCGAGACTAGCCAGCCGGCCGCCCCGACGCCTGACGCTGCCGCCTCCTCCGACCCTCTGAATTCGTCTGCTACTTCCTAAGCTGCCGCTTTATCTTTATTTTATCTGCTTCAGTAGTCTTTGAAGAACTTGTTAATTCGCACAATTCCACCCGCGGGGTGTATTTTGGACCTCTGCTCGAAAATTCGGCCAAGGGCCTATGTTATTTAAATATATCTATCCGAGTTCTATCTTTTCTTGCTCATTGCTCTTTTGGCTTTTTTCCTTTGCCGCTTTCTCTTAGTTGCCTGCCTTGCCAATCGGACAGCCGCTCTGCGGACTGTCGCTAGATCAAGGGCTTGGATACTTTGGGAAAGCAAGTACTTAGCCGTTTTTAAGAGTTTTTGAGCAAGTTGAATAGAACGCGGCAATCCGACTATTCGAGAGTCGGTTTGCGAAAAAAGGCTGGAAGCCATCTCGAGCTATGTTTTATGCTTTGAGTCCTTAACCATTTTTCATGCGAACGCCCATTCTACCTTACCTCTGCCCACCGTACACACTACTTGTAGGTATAATTCATAGTGCGAGCTACGGCTTCTGAAAGAAGACGGTTTAGGTGTTACACACTACTTGTCCGGTTGCAGGAAGCATTTCATAGTGCAAGACGGCAAGTCCCCGGGCCGACTTGTCGAGCCCGGTGCCAAGCGGCATGACAAAGAGTAACATACTTGTAGGCATAATTTTTATCATACAGACAAAAGAGGGCAGTCCCCGAGCTCGTCTCGGGGGGCCCGAAGTCTTGGTACTTTAATACAAAAGGTAGCGTGGTACATACTGCATCAACTGTAAAATCTTCGGAGGAGATATGCATTCCATGGCCGCTCTGTCTCCTTGCTGGAGTCGTCCCTCTTGCGTGCTCGGGGCTTCTGAGCGTCAATGAGGTAGTAGGAGTCGTTGCCCAGTACTTTGCTGATGATGAAGGGGCCTTCCCAAGGCGCCGACAGCTTGTGCTGGCCGGCTGTTCGCTGGATCAGCCGGGGCACAAGGTCGCCTTCTTGGAAAGATCTTGGCCTGACCTTCCTGTTGTGGTATCGGCGCAGGCTCTGCTAGTAGATGCTGGACCGGCTGAGTGCCAACAGTCGGCCCTCTTCCAGCAGGTCGATGCCGTCTTGTCGTGCTTCTTCTGCTTCCTCCTCGGTGTACATGGTGACTCGTGGGGAATCGAACTCTATGTTCGTTGGGATGACGGCTTCGGCACCATAGACGAGGAAGAAAGGCGTGAAGCCGGTTGACTTGTTTGGAGTCGTGCGCAAACTCCAGAGGACGGCTGGTAGCTCATCGAGCCAGCAGCCAACCGAGCGCTCCAGAGGCTCGATCAGCCGGGGCTTGATGCCGGACATGATGAGGCTGTTTGCTCGCTCCACCTGGCCGTCTAACTGTGGATGGGCGACGGACGCTAGGTCCAGTCGGATGCCCTGTGTTGCGCAGAAATGGGCCAAGGCGCCTTTGGCGAAATTTGTGCCGTTGTCGGTGATGATGTTGTGTGGTATGCCGTACTGAATTGTGATATCGGCGATGAAAGTCACAGCAGTTGGACCGTTTAGCTTTATGATTGGCTTCGCTTCTATCCACTTGGTGAACTTGTCCACTGCGACAAGTAAGTGAGTTAAGCCACCTCGTGCTGTCTTGAATGGTCCCACCATGTCTAGACCCCAAACTGCGAAAGGCCAGGCAATGGGGATGGTCTTGAGTGCGGAAGCTGGCTGGTGCGGCTTGGAGCTGAACTTCTGGCACCCTTTGCATTTTTGGACCAACTCCTTGGCCTCTTCCAAGGCAGTTGGCCAGAAGAAACCATGTCGAAAGGCTTTGGCGACGAGTGCTCTTGAAGCCGCATGGTGGCCGCACTCACCTTGATGGATGTCTTTGAGAATCGCTTGGCCTTGCTCTGGCTCTACGCAGCGCTGGTAAACACCAATGATGTTGCGCCTGACCAGCTCTCTGTTGACTATGGTGTAGGCTGCCGCCCGGCGTTGTATTTGCCGAGCTGAGGTCTCATCAGTCGGCAGCTCTTTGTTCACCAAGAATTTGAGGATGGGCTGGGCCCATGAGGGTGCTGCTATTTCTTCGACTGCCAGAACTACCGCTTGGATGAGGGCGGTTGGGCTGGGAGGCGGCGGGTTGGAGTGAACAGCCGCTTGCTGGGTTAATGAAGTCACCAGGCCGACTGGCGCGGCCCTTGGGCCGAGTTCTGGAGTCTTCGAGTCCGCCACCGCAGTCCCCGGGTCGGGTTCGACTATGGCGGCTTTGGAGTCATCCGCCAAAATCCCCGCACCGACTGCCGGGGCTCTGGAGTCGGATCCGACGTCTTCGGGAGGAGCCGGCACAAAAATGGAGTCTGATTCTGGTGAAGGCTTGACAGACGGCTTGAGGAGGCGTTGAAGGGCGACGCCAGATGGTATTGCTTGGCGGGTAGAGCCGATTCGTGCCAAGGCATCTGCTTGGTCGTTGTCGTTTCTTGGCACATGGAGGAACTCGCACCCTTCGAAATACCCGCTGAGTTGTTGTACAAGGAAACGGCAACTCGCCATGTTTGCATCTTTCGTGTCCCAGTCGCCAGATGATTGCTGGACCACTAAGTCCGAGTCGCCATAACACAAGATCCGGCGGATGCGAAGTTCTTTGGCAAGCCGGAGCCCGTGAATGAGCGCCTCGTACTCGGCGACGTTGTTAGAGGCGGCAAAATGGATTTGTAATGCGTATTTGAGCTTGTCGCCTTTAGGAGAGGTGAGGACGACACCGGCTCCCAAGCCGGTGCGCATCTTGGAGCCGTCGAAATGCATCCGCCAATGGGTGGAGTCAGGAGCTGGAGGTAGGTACTGGGTCTCGACCCAGTCGACGAGGAAGTCGGCCAGTGCTTGTGACTTGATAGCGGTGCGGGGCTGGTAGTGGATGGTGTAAGGAGCCAGCTCTATGGCCCACTTGGCCACTTGGCTAGAAGCATCTCGGCTACCAATGATCTCGGCAAGTGGGGCCGTGCAGACCACCGTGATTGGATGCTCTTGAAAGTAAGGCTTCAATTTCTTGGCAGTAAAGTGTACACCATAGCACATCTTCTGGTAGTGGGGGTAGTTCTGCTTGGAGGTCGACAGTACTTCACTCAGGTAATATACCGGTCTCTGGATAGGTAGTGCCTTGTCTTCCTCCTTGCGTTCCACTACAATGACCGTGCTGACCACCCGGCTGGTGGCGGCGATGTACAGGAGCATAGGTTCCTTTGGAGTCAGAGCCGCCAGGACGGGTGGAGTAGTCAGCATCTTCTTCAACTGGAGAAAAGCTTCGTCAGCCTTATGGTTCCACTCGAAAAAATTGGTCTTCTTCATGAGTTGGTATAA
Organism: Triticum urartu; assembly: GCF_003073215.2. Taxonomy (NCBI): domain Eukaryota; kingdom Viridiplantae; phylum Streptophyta; class Magnoliopsida; order Poales; family Poaceae; genus Triticum; species Triticum urartu. Next base: position 495,967,115 of record NC_053027.1, on the reverse strand, counting down.
GGGGAGAGCTTTCTCGCCCAGCCGACTGATGAATCGGCTGATGGACGCCAAGCAGCTAGTGAACTTTTATACATCCAGCAGTCGGCTGGGTACCTCCATTCTCTCAATGGCCTTGATTTTTACTGGGTTGCATTCTATGCCGCGTTCAGAGACCAGGAAGCCAAGGAGCTGGCCGGCTGGTACTCCGAAGACACACTTCTCGGGATTGAGCTTGATCTGGAATCGGCACAGGTTCTCAAAAGTCTCCTTGAGGTCTTCCAGCAGTGTTCCACGCTTTTCCGTCTTCACCACCACGTCGTCCACGTAGACATGGGCGTTCCTGCCGAGCTGCTTGAGGAGGCACTTATGCATGCAACGCTGAAAGGTGGCGCTGGCATTCCTTAAGCCGAACATCATGGTGAGGTAGCAGAAGGCTCCAAACGGCGTGATGAAGGCGGTCTTCAGTCTGTCAGCCGGGTTCAGCTTGATCTGGTGATATCCTGAGTATGCATCCAAAAAACTCAACAGCTCGCATCCGGCTGTGGAGTCTATCACCTGATCGATTCTTGGTAGAGCAAATGGGTCCTTGGGGCAGGCCTTGTTGAGGCTCGTGTAGTCGATACACATTCGCCACTGCTTGTTCTTCTTCAGTACCGGGACCGGGTTTGCTAGCCATTCTGGAAAGAACACTTCCATAATGAAGCCGGCTACTAGGAGTCGGGCTATCTCTTCTCCGACAACTCTTCTCTTCTCTTCTGATAGGCGGCGCAGGGGCTGCCTGACCGGCTTTGCATCAGATCGGACATGTAACTTGTGCTCGGCGAATTCCGTCGGTACACCTGGCATGTCTTTGGGGGACCATGCGAAGATGTCCCAATTCTCACGAAGGAAATCGACGAGCTCGCCTTCCTATTTGCTGTCGAGGTTTGCACCTACGACGGCGTACCTCTCTGGATGCTCCAGATCCAAGGGTATCTTCTTTGTCTCTTTGGCCGGCTTGAACGAACCCTCAGCCTGCGATTCTTTTGGGTTGGGCGATACCTCAGGCTGCTTGCCGGCCATCGCCACAACTCGCTCAAGGAGCCGCTTCTCGGCCGCGATTACCAGGGACTCGGCCAGCTGACTGCTCGCAGCCGCGCAAGCAGACGACTTCCGGTAGTCGCCAGCCACAGTCAGAATCCCTCTGGAACTGGGCATCTTCATCTTGAGGTAGGCGTAGTGGGGGACTGCGATGAACTTGGCCAAGGCGGGTCGGCCGAGCAGCGCATGGTATGGGCTCTCGAGGTCCAACACCTCAAACCAAACAGACTCTCGGCGGAAGTGATCTTTGTCTCCAAAGAGGACGTCCATCAGGATCTTGCCGATTGGTGAGCAGGAAAGCCCGGGAACAATGCCGTGGAACACAGTTCGGCTGTTCTGAAGCTGTCTTTGCTTGATTCCTAACTTCTCCATGGTGTCCTTGTACAGGATATTAATGTTGCTGCCTCCGTCTATCAGAACTCGCGAGAAACGCGCGGCTCGTCTGTCCGTAGCAAAGGTGGCGTCCAGGACCAAGGCATAGGAGCCCGGACTCGGCATCACTTCTGGGTGGTCGGCCCTGCTCCAGCTGATGGGCTTCTCGGACCAGTGCATGAACTCTGGCGTCTCTGACGCTACGGCATTCACCTCTTGTCGCTGCAGCCGCCTGCTGCGTCGATCATCAGCCACACTGGTGAACACCACGTAGGCTCCATGCTCTTCAGGGTATTCGTCTTGTACTACGCCGACTGGCCTGACAGCCGGCTGCTGGGGCGGAGGCGGAGGCGGCTGCCCAGCAGGCGGGGGAGGCAGGAGGTCGTCTCCCTTAGCGGTCCTGGTGAGCCAGTGGCACTTCCGGGTGGTGTGATTCGACGGCTTCGCACTGCTATGGAACTTGCAAGGTCCATCCAGGGTCTGCTCATAGGAGAAGGCCGGCAACCAGTTTGGCTTGCCGCCTTTCTGTCGCTTGGGCGGAGGCTGCTCATCTGGCTGCTGGGCTTCAACGGTCACGATCTGCCAGCTGCTGGAAGCCGGCTATGGGGCCTTGCGCTTGTGGTCGCCCTGCTGTTGTCTCCGTCTGGCGTCTCCCGCTGGAGTTCTTGGAGCTTGCGGGGCCACTTTGCTAGTTGTGGTGATTTGAATCTCTGCCTTCATGGAGGATTCGGCCATGGCGTACTTGTCCGCTATGATCAGCAGCTCGTCGAGGGTTTCTGGCTCATCGCAGAGGAGCTTGTGCTTGAGGAGGGTGCCTTCTCTGCACCCGGCCGTGAAGTACTCGATGGCCTGCACCTCGTGCACACCCTCACAGGAGTTCCGAAGCTCGGCCCAACGCATGAGGTAATCGCGAGTCGACTCGTCGGGGCCTTACACACACAAGGAGAGCTGACGGGGCTCGGGAGGACGCTTGTACGTGCTGGTGAAGTTGCGGACGAACGCTTCGGTGAAGTCGACCCAGCTATTGATGCTGCGGGGCTTTAGGCTGTTCAGCCATGTCCGGGCCGTGCCCTGGAGCATGAGCGGAACGTACTTTACGGCGACACGCTTGTTGCCGTTTGCTATGCTGACAGCCGTGGAGTAGCCGACTAGCCAGTCTTCCAGCTTCACGGAGCCGGTATACTTGGGCGTGTCTCTTGGGAGCGTGAACCCTCTGGGAAAGGGCTCGTCCCGAATGCGGGGCCCGAAACAAGGCGGACCCAGATCGTCTTCTTCTTCCAGCGCTAAGGATCGGTGAAGTCGGTCGATCCGGTGGCGGGCGTCATTCTCTCCAACTCCCTCTCGGCGGCCAAGCCGGTCGCTGAGAGTCGGATGGTCAACAGACAGCGGGGAGACTCGCCTCTCCTTGCAGGGAGGGGGAGGCGGACAGTCGTCCCGTCGTTCCACTGCTCTCGGGCGGCCGTCTCGGTCGCGCTCTATGGTAATGCGAGTCCGACTATGGCTGACAGCTGGCTCCCTGTCCCTTCTTCCTCGGGCGCCGCCAGTCGGCGTCCGAGACGTCGCGCCTTGATCTCGGTGAAGGTCATCGTTTGGCCGCTGCGGCGCCTTCGTGCGGTAGTCGGCCTCGTTCTACGCGGCGGCCGCATCGAGGAGCCGCTGGAATCGCTCCATCATGAGGCGGCACTCTTCGCCCTCGAAATTGTCCAGCTCATCCGCCGCTGCCTGGGCGGCTCGGATGTTCCCTGCTGGTGTAGCGTACACAGGGCGGCTTGCCCCAAACAGGTTGGCGATGGCTACGCCGCGCTGCTGGACCGTGCCAAGGCGGCTGGGCCCCGCCAGGGCCGGCGAGCTACCGACGGCGCGATCCATCTCCCGCTGGTAGGCTTCTGACAAGCGTCTCATGCTGGCCAGCTTCTTCACGCCTTCAACGAGCTGAAGGCGGCGCGCCTCCAACGTCTCTGCGGCAGCGTCTTCCGGAATGGGTGCAGTTAGGTCTTGCAGCGCCACGCCGAGTGACTCGTGCGCTCCTCCGCCGGGGAGCTCGTCATGACTGATGACGAGCACCTTGGTGACGGTGCTTCTGTTGCTCTCCGCGCGAGGGAGAGGTTCATCGTAGACCACCACGTTGGTGGGGAACGCGTCGAGCGACGCGGTGTCGGAGTCGACCAGCATCTGGTCGGTGGAGCCCACAGACTCCAAGTCTATGGCAGGCTCGCCGGAAACGTGGAGTTGATCGAGGAGGCCCACGAGGAGGCTCTCGGGGCCGCCTGTGCCTGCGTTGGATGCAGGTTCGTCGGAGAGGTGGACCTCGCCGACAAGTTCGGCCAGGCAGCTGGCTGCGCAGGCGATCTCAACGCCGCTTAGCGCGTCGGTGCAAACTCCGTCTGGCGTGCCTGGCTGGCTGCGCTCGCCAGGGAGAAAAAGGGTTCCCGTCCAAAACAGGTCTCCGGACAGCGGTGCACCAGGGCCCACGCTGGGCGCCAAATGTCGGGGGTTTGGAGCGACATATGCCAACGGATGGCTTATCATGGTGGGGGCGAGCAGAACGTCGCCGGTGCCTGGAAACGGGATGAGGCGAAGGCATGCACGCTGGCGAATCTTACCCAGCTTCAGGGCTCTTCGGGGAGATAATACCCCTACTGCTGCTCTGCGGAGTCTCCGCATGATCACTATGGCAAAGTGTTTACACGGTTGCTCCTTGAGCTGTTTTCTGGTGGTAGGAGAGGGCGAGGCTAGCTCTCTCCCTTCTTTATGATCTGGTCTAGAGCTAATGGGTTCCAACCCTTTGCATGGGTGCCCTGGGGGGTTTATATAGGCCTACCCCCCAGGGGTACAATGGTAATCCGGCCGGACGCGGGCCCAGCCGTCAGCGCCTCTGGCCTCCGTCTTCCTGCTGACTGGCCTGGTACGGAGCCGACAGGCCGCGTCCGCCGCGGGCGGGTCTTGCCGGCTGCTGATTACTATAGCCGTGCTTCTGATGACGGGGGCTTGATCATGAGGTCGTGGAAACAGCCCCGCCGCCTGGCGGGCGATCACTATTGCCACTCCCCATCACATCTCGATTAATGGCGTGTGGGCCCCGGGGGAGGGCTCAGCCGACTCCCAGGGGGCGACTCCCGATGGGTTTGACTGGTGTTCCTCTTGCCATCTCCTAGGGTCTCACTGACTGGTGGGACCCGCTGCCTTTAGGCAGTACAGACAAGCCGTCGTGGGTGCAGGATTCGGCCCTGTGGTGCTGATGTCAGGGCCGGCACGGCAACAGTGCCACGCCGCACGGAGATCTTTCGGGGTACGGCGTGCGGTGGCCATGCTTGCCCTTGGTAAGGGGCAGGGGCGGGCTTCATCGTTGCCACTCCCCTTCCCCGTCCCACTTGATGAGGTCGTGGGGGGTGTTGGAGTCGCTGGCCGACTCCCCGAAGCCGGCTTCTCTGGAAGTCGCCAGTCGGGAGTCGGCTTTCCCTGATGTCGTCCCTGGGGACACGGCCATGAGTGGTCAGTTGGCCATCCTGCCGTTGGCTTCTCGAAGGCGGTTCTTCGTCCTGGGGTCTTGAGGTGCGCAGCCTGCCCCGATGTCTTGAAAGGTTCTGGGGCTCGGGTCGGCCTACCCGTGGCCCATTACTCCGACACAACTGGCGAGAGCGGCACAGCAGCTGACCATTCCGCAGCGGCGGCCTTAGCCCTGATGGAGGCCGCCCACTACCATGTCGAGGCCGTTCACGCCTAGCTTGTGGTGGTCACCGCACAAATCAAATGAAGCTTCTCCAACAACGATCGGCAACCCACGGTCGAAGAGTTGGAAATCGCAGAGAGAGTTCGAGCAGCCGTCCGTTCCTACGTGACATACCTTGCCACGAGGCAGCCCGACAGAGCCCACATCGCGGCCGCCCACACCCAGCTCGTGGCGGCCTATTCCAAAGATATGGTGGATGCGAATGGTGAGATGCTTGCCGAGTATGGTGCAATTTGTGCCATGGAGCCCCTTCCCCAGGAGACCGTCGGGCGCAAGCTGGACATGGAGGTGGCGGCAGAGATCGACGAGCACCAGCCGTAGTAGTACTCTTTGTTTTGTTTAATTAAGGGCGCCGGTCTTTAATTTGTTAGAGTAATGTTTAGGTCAGCTAGCTCTGTTTAATTGCTAAACTTGCTCGATTAAGAAATTAGTCTACTTTGTGTACCCAAATTATGCAATGACGTGGATGACCACTGTAATCAGGGAAATTCACACAAAAAATTTTGACGTTCATACTTAACACACACAGGTTAAGCTATCTGAATCGTTTGTGATGTTCACATATCATACACAGTTCTGAATAAGGGACCGTGTATGATGACACTTTGCGCGCCAGTTTTTTCGAGCGATTCCAAATTTTTGGCTTCCACGGAAATATCTACCTCCCCGCCCCCTCCCCCTTACCAAAAACTACATTTCCCCTGTTTCCACCTTCCTTTCCAAGTTGAAACCTTCACTCCTTATTTGCAGCGCCGCCTCCTCACCGACGACCCTCCTCCATGCTGCTCGGCCTCGCCTATCCAGGCAGGTAATCCACACCTGCCCACCATCCTCCTTCTCCTTCCACATCCCACATGCCCCGACCACCGGCGTGACACCTTCCACCCAAATCACCGACCCCTCCACCAAATAAGCGCCGCCCTAAGCCATGGTGTGCGCAGTATAGCTAGGATCCCAATGACCATTTGGCAGCGAAGAAGCAAATCACGGCCGTACGCGCGAATGAGGTCACAATGGCTGCCATTCGTTTCGAGCCCCAAATCTTGGAGGAGACCTCACCGTCGAGGCCACCGTCGACGCCTCGCGCGCCGCTGACGTGATGCGGTTGGCTGTTTGGTTCAATTTTGCAATGCGATGTTCAATTGTTGTGGGTGCATTCTTTTATTGTATACCATGTGAGAAATAAATCTAATTTGGTTGTGCTAAATACATGAGAAACAAATACAATTGCTATATTTCCATGTTGTTAAGCATGCTTGATTTGGTTAACTATCTGATCTTCTATTAGGAGTATGTTATATTATGCAATGTGTACTCAGTTAATGTTTTGTTCATTTGTTATGGTGTTTAGCTGACTGCTTGGTTCAATTCTACACTGTGATGTCCAATTGTCGTGGTAGAATTTTGTATTGTTGTGCATATGAGGAATAAATCGAATTTGGCTACACTTAATACATAAGAAACATATACAAGTGCTATATTCCCTAGTTATTAATCATGCTTGGTTTGGATAAATGGGTTTTCCATGCGGCTTGAATTAATCTGATGAATCTGCAATGTGCTTATTTTTCATCAACATATTTTACTGATACCATGCGAACTCTTACTTAACCTGATGACTAACTACCTTATATGTGTTGCAGGAAAACAATGGGAAGCACTGAGGTTTACAATCGAGGTTAGCACATGCATGGTCCGTTGTCTAATAGCACATTATTGGGCAATTGTAGGAACCATTCTAATATTTAGGTTTTTAACAATTTGGTCTTGCACATGTAGGTCCTGCGGTCAGAGGTCTTGATCCACTGTTCGATCCTTTTTGCATATGGGGAAATGAGTTGTCCATGAGTATCAGTCAAGTCAAGAAACTCAGAAAGATTATTAGGATAAAGAAATTAGCGACAAAAAACAACAAGATCTTTGTCTGCACAATGAAGAAGACATCAGTTTATTACAGGATGGTACTAACTATTATACCTTGCCTTTTTTATTCCTTTGCCCCATTTTCAATATAGAGAAGATATTTATTCACATCCTTGTTTTCAGGCCTTTCCAAAGTAGTTCACTAATGATTACCTCTCAAACCACCTGTATGGTCAGGAGGCGAGGAAGGTATTCATACAACACTCACGGTTCAATATTGAAGTGTTCCTGAAGAGGACGAAGGATGGACGGTCAATCATCCACAGGCACCGGCCTAAAGTTACAAAGACCTTCAACATCAATGAAGGCTCAATATTTGCCTTCTGCTTTAGCAGTTTTCCAGATGAGATGCACCTGTCTATGTACCGTCTATGATGCTAATTTCAAAAGTTATAGATGTTGCATGTGAAACTTGGTCCTGGTGTAGTTGTGTAATGGGGTAGCTGAGTGCTGAAGCTATATGATGTTGTACTCTGATGTATTTCAATTATGAAAATGAAATATATTGTGTGCTTAATATGAAATGTCAATTAGATTAATAAATGGATTATGAATAATTGGATAATTAGCCTGCTAATTGGGTTTTGCTATTGCAAACGGTTGTTGAAAAAATACCGTGGGCGATGACCTCAGGCAACGCACACAGTTTCTAGGAATAAACCGTGTTGGATCAATGAACAATCACACACGACTTTCTCTTGAAAATTGTTTGCATTAGGCCATCTTGCGCAAACATTTACCACATAAAAATTGTGTGTGTGATGGACAGCCTTTGCCACACAGTTTCTTCTACGGACCGTGTGTGATGCATTCAATAACGCAAACGATTTAACGGGAAAAATTGTGTGTGATGTACCTGTGAACGGAAACGTTTTCCTTGGAGAGACTGTGTGGGATGTACATCTGAATGGAAACGTTTAGCGGGGACTTATTGTGTGGGATGTACTTGCGACTGGAAACAATTTCGCTGTATAATTGTATTTTTTTAGCTCTACTGTATGTATTTCTGTATTTGAGCGCTCGCCGGTCGCACACAACCTCATTTTGCCGAGCGTGTGTGCCAGAAGGGCATATCCCTGACGGTTTATGGGTCGTGTGGGAAGGACCCCCTTATCACCCACACTCACTTGGCAACGGTTCCAAATGCCGTCGCGGAAAGAGGTTAAAAACTGTTTTTATAGGACCGATGCGTACCAGTGGAGCATCAAGTGTTGATGTTCAATAAGACCACTAGTTTAAAGAAGAAGGGCAAAGGGAAGAAGGGGAACTTCCAAAAGAACGGCAAGCAAGTTGTTGCTCAAGTGAAGAAGCCCAAGTCTGGACCTAAGCCTGAGACTGAGTGCTTCTACTGCAAAGGGACTGGTCACTGGAAGCAGAACTGCCCCAAGTATTTGGCTGATAAGAAGGATGGCAAAGTGAAAGGTATATTTGATATACATGTTATTGATGTGTGCCTTACTAATGCTCGCAGTAGAGCCTGGGTATTTGATACTGGTTCTATTGCTCATATTTGAAATCGAAACAGGGGCTACAGATTAAGCGAAGATTGGCTAAGGATAAGGTGACGATGCGTGTGGGAAATGGTTCCAAAGTCGATGTGATCGTGGTCGGCACGCTACCTCTACATCTACCTTCGGGATTAGTGTTAGACCTGAATAATTGTTATTTGATGCCAGCTTTAAGCATGACATTATATCTGGATCTTGTTTGATGCGAGACAGTTATTCATTTAAACCAGAGAATAATGGTTGTTCTATTTATATGAGTAATATCTGTTATGGTCATGCACCCTTGATGAGTGGTCTATTTTTATTGAATCTCGATAGTAGTGATACACATATTCATTGTATTGAAGCCAAAATATATAAGTTTAATAATGATAGTGCAACTTATTTGTGGCACTGCCGTTTAGGTCATATTGGTGTAAAGCGCATGAAGAAACTCCATGTTGATGGGCTTTTGGAATCACTTGATTATGAATCACTTGATGCTCGTGAACCATGCCTCATGGGCAAGATGACTAAGACTCTGTTCTCCAGAACAATGGAACGAGCAATAGACTTATTGGAAATAATACATACTAATGTATGCGGTCCGATGAGTGTTGATGCTCGTGGCGGGTATCGTTATTTCCTGACCTTCACAGATGAGTTGACCAGATATGGGTATGTCTACTTGATGAAACATAAGTCTAAAACATTTGAAAAGTTCAAAGAATTTCAGAGTGAAGTGGAAAATCATCGTAACAAGAAAATCAAAATTCTGCGATCTGATCGTGGAGGTGAATATTTGAGTTATGAGTTTGGTCTTCATTTGAAACAATGCGGAATAGTTTCGCAACTCACGCCACCTGGAACACCACAGCATAACGGTGTGTCTGAACATCGTAACCGCACTTTATTAGATATGGTGTGATCTATGATGTCTCTTAATGATTTACCGCTATCGTTTTGGGGTTATGCTTTAGATACGCCTGCATTCACGTTAAATAGGGCACCATCGAAATCCGTTGAGACGACACCATATGAACTATGGTTTGGCAAGAAACCCAAGTTGTCATTTCTTAAAGTTTGGGGCTGCGATGCTTATGTGAAAAAGCTTCAACCTGATAAGCTCGAACCCAAATCGGAGAAATGTGTCTTCATAGGATACCCAAAGGAGACTATTGGGTACACCTTCTATCATAGATCCGAAGGCAAGATATTCGTTGCTATGAATGGATCCTTTCTGGAGAAGGAGTTTCTCTCAAAAAAAAGTGAGTGGGCGGAAAGTAGAACTTGACAAGGTAATTATACCTTATCCCTTATTGGAAAGTAGTTCATTACTGAAATCAGTTCCAGTGATTCCTACACCAGTAAGTGAGGAAGCTAATGATGATGATCATGAAACTTCTGATCAAGTTACTACCGAACCTCGTAGGTCAACCAGAGTAAGATCCGCACCAGAGTGGTACGGTAATCCTGTTCTGGAAGTCATGTTACTTGACCATGACGAACCAACGAACTATGAGGAAGCAATGATGATCCCAGATTCCGCAAAATGGCTTGAGGCCATGAAATCTGAGATGGGATCCATGTACGAGAAGAAAGTATGGATTTTGGTTGACTTGCCCGATGATTGGCAAGCCATAGAGAATAAATGGATTTTCAAGAAGAAGACTGACGCTGACGGTAATATTACTATCTACAAAGCTCGACTTGTTGCAAAAGGTTTTCGACAAGTTCAAGGAGTTGACTACGATGAGACCTTCTCACCCGTAGCGATGCCTAAGTCCGTCCGAATCATGTTAGCAATTGCCGCATTTTTATGATTATGAAATTCGGCAAATGGATGTAAAAACTACATTCCTTAATGGATATCTTAAAGAAGAGTTGTATATGATGCAACCGAAGGTTTTGTCGATCCAAAAGGTGCTAACAAAATATGCAAGCTCTAGCGATCCATTTATGGACTGGTGCAAGCCTCTCGGAGTTGGAATATACGCTTTGATAGTGTGATCAAAGCATATGGTTTTATACAGACTTTTGGAGAAGCCTGTATTTACAAGAAAGTGAGTGGGAGCTCCGTAGCATTTCTGACATTATATGTAGATGACATATTATTGATCGGAAATGATACTAAATTTCTGAATAGCATAAAAGGATACTTGAATAAGAATTTTTCAATGAAAGACCTCGGTGAAGTTGCTTATATATTGGGCATCAAGATCTATAGAGATAGATCAAGACGCTTAAAGTACATACCTTGATAAAGTTTTGAAGAAGTTTAAAATGGATCAGGCAAAGAAAGGGTTCTTGCCTATCTTACAAGGTGAGGGAGTCCTGGATTAGGGGGTGTCCGGATGGCCGGACTATACCTTCAGCCGGACTCCTGGACTATGAAGATACAAGATTGAAGACTTTGTCTCGTGTCCGGAAGGGACTTTCCTTGGCGTGGAAGGCAAGCTTGGAGATACGGATATGAAGATCTCCTACCATTGTAACCAACTTTATGTAACCCTAACCCTCTCCGGTGTCTATATAAACCGGAGGGTTTTAGTCCGTAGGACAACATACACAACAACAATCATACCATAGGCTAGCTTCTAGGGTTTAGCCTCTCCGATCTCGTGGTAGATCTACTCTTGTACTACCCATATCATCAATATTAATCAAGCAGGAAGTAGGGTTTTACCTCCATCAAGAGGGCCCAAACCTGGGTAAAACTTCGTGTCCCTTGCCTCCTGTTACCATCCGGCCTAGACGCGCAGTTTGGGACTCCCTACCCGAGATCCGTCGGTTTTGACACCGACATTGGTGCTTTCATTGAGAGTTCCTCTGTGTCGTCGCCATCAGGAAGGATGCCTCGCCCCGTCTTTAAAGACGGCACCGTTGCTAAGGGAGCCTTGGCTGTCGGCCAAACCCTCCGGCTAGGTGGTTTTTTTATGACCGCCTGTTCGGCTTCTGCACCGATGATGACCTCTCGAGCCATCGAAAACAATCTTCATATCAGCTCGGAACTCGCCGAGCAGTTAGATCCAATGGAGCTCTCCTCGATAAACGAGCTCTTGGATCACTTCGCCGCCCTGGGAGTCGCTACGGATTACGACCGGATTGGGCCTAAACCCGATCTGAGAGAGATTAACTCTCCCCAAGTCACCCATCACGTTGCCGTGGTAGAGGGACAGTGTGGCGACCCTTCATTTATCTTAAGGACTCGCTACGTCCGGATTCCCGATCCCTCCAAGCCGGATACCCGCGGAGGGGAGGATATCACTCAAGACCTGAACTTGGAGTCAGGCGACGGGCTGGATTCATTGGACAACATCTAGGAATCCAAATTTTCGAGTTCGAAAATTCCTCGGCCTCTGAGCCTCAGATGGGGTGAGGCTTCGGATATAATTCCACCCACCCACCCCAACATAAGCGATCTATCCAAAATCAGGCAAGAGCCCAATGAAATAGTACATCATTACTGGGCCAGATTCCTCCTGGTTAAGAACAGGCTAAGGGACTGCCGCGAGGAAGACGCAATCTCAATCTTCTGCAATAATTGCACGGACAAGGGAATACTCAACGCCATAAGTCGCCTTGATATTACACATTTCGCTGACTTGGCGTCCATTGTACGAAAGTACTGTGCGATGGAAAGCGCCTGGAAAACCAAAATCAAATTTTGGGACAATCTGGCCCTGAATACAAACCCAGTCCAAAATAAAAGGGTGCATCATCACCAGACACCCGGGTCAAGCACTAAAAAGCAAAAACCCTCTACAGGGCATGGAACCATACTGGAAGGATGGCTCAATGGACCCTGTAAAATTCACAGTACAGAGGACGCCACACCAACTCACAGCCTTAGAGCATGTTGGATACTCCGGCAGGTGGCCAAAATTGGCGAAAATCTCCTAATTCCGGAGGCCACAGAAAGCCACCCCAGAGACACCAATACGGTATTAACAGTCTTCGAGACTTTCGCATCAAATAATATGCGAAAAAGGACACTCCGTAGCCTTGCCGAAGTCTACCAAGTAGCAACAATAAACCCGTGGAGTGACACGGCTATTACCTTTAACGCCAGTGATGAACCTCAATTCCGAACAGCCCGAGCACCAGCCGCATTGGTCCTCAGTCCAATAGTGGACGGCTTTCGTCTTACCAAGGTACTCATGGACGGTGGCAGCGGATTGAACCTCATTTATGAGGAAACCCTTCAAAAAATGGAAATAGACTGGAACCGCATTGAGCGAAGAAGCACAACCTTTAGAGGAATAATCCCCAGTCAGGAAGCGTGCTGTACAGGAAAAATCACACTAGATGTGGTGTTCGGCACGCCGGATAATTACAGGTCCGAAGAGGTCACGTTCCATGTGGCTCCGTTCAGCAGCGGTTATCACGCTCTGCTAGGGCGGGAAGCATTTACAATCTTCCAAGAAATACCCCATTACGGGTACATGAAGCTCAAGATGCCCGGGCCTAATGGGATCATCACTCTCGCTAGTGATCCGGACATAGCACTCCGCGCCGAAAACAAGACAGCCGCACTGGCCCTCGAGGCACTATCCGAAGCCCTAGCGGCTGAGGAACTGACTGCGCTGCGCTCTATGGTGAATAGGGACGATGTGGTACTCGACAAAAGATCCAAGTCCACCTCCTTTAAACCGGCGGACGAAATAGTCAAATTCCAAGTCCATCCAACGGACCCCAATAAAACAGCTTCCATCGGGGCACAGTTAAACCCTGATGTAGACGCCGCACTACGAGAGTTCCTACGAGAGAACTGGGACATTTTCGCTTGGCACCCTTCAGACATGCCAGGAATCCCACGCAGGCTGGCCGAGCACAGCTTAAGTATCCAAACAGGATTCAAACCTGTCAAACAGGCTCTTCGGCGTTTTTCCAAACCTAAGAGATAGGCCATGGGAGAGGAGCTAGCAAAGCTATTGGAGGCCGGATTCATCAGAGATATAAAACATCCGGACTGGCTAGCAAACCTGGTGATGGTACCAAAGAAGGACAAATCCCGGTGCCTGTGTGTTGATTTTAAAGACCTTAACAAGGCTTGCCCAAAGGATCCCTTCCCCCTCCCCCGCATCGATCAAATTATCGACGCTACCACAGGACACGATTCGTTGTGTTTCCTCGACGCATATTCTGGATACTATCAAAATCAAGATGGCAGAACCAGACCAAGCCGCAACGGCATTTATCACACCATACGGCCCATTCTGCTTCAACACGATGCCCTTCGGGCTCAAAAACGCCGGCACAACATATCAGCGCATGATTCAGACATGTCTGGCAAGCCAGATCGGCAAAACAGTGGATGCATATGTAGATGATGTGGTCGTCAAAACAAGACATGTTGAATCTCTAGTAGACGACTTGAGGCTCACATTTGATAATCTCCGAACATACGACATCAAGCTCAACCCGGAAAAATGCGTTTTCAGTGTTCCAGCCGGAAAGCTCTTGGGCTTCATTGTATCCGGTAGAGGAATTGAAGCAAATCCAGCCAAGATCCGAGCTCTGTCGCAACTGGATATCCCAAAGGACCTCAAACAAATACAAAAGTTAACCGGATGCGTGGCGGCTCTAAGCTGCTTTATCTCCCGCTTGGGAGAAAAGGCCCTACCCCTTTACCGCCTCCTTCGGCGCACCGAACACTTCAAATGGACGGATGCATCCATGGCCGGACTCGACGAAATAAAAGCCATACTGGCAACAAACCCAGTCCTGGCCACGCCAAACATTGGCGAACCAATGCTATTATACATTGCATTAACACATCAGGTTGTAAGCGCAGTGCTCGTCATCGAACGAGAAGCGGACGGACACAAATTCCCCCTTCAAAAGTCGGTCTATTATGTGTCCACTGTCCTCACTCCCTGCAAATCACGGTACCCGCATTATCAAAAGATTGCGTACGCGGTATTCATGGCATCCCGGAAGCTACGACACTACTTTCAAGAGTGTTCAATAACAGTAGCCTCGGAAGTACCACTTAACGATATTATAAACAACTGTGATGCAACGGGTCGGATTGCAAAATGGGCCATTGAGCTCCTCCCGTTCGACATAACTTATAAGCCACGGCGAGCCATCAAGTCGCAAGTCTTGGCCGACTTCGTCGCAGAATGGACGGAGGCCGAACTCCCTAAAGAGTACGGCACATATTCAAATTGGATCATGCATTTCGACGGCTCCAAGATGTTGGCCGGACTTGGGTCCGGCGTCGTTTTGACGTCCCCCACAGGAGACACAGTTCAATACGTACTCCAGATTATGTACACGGACTCCAACAATGCAGCCGAATATGAGGCCCTTTTACATGGTCTCCGGATGGCAGTATCCATGGGCATTCAATGCCTAGAGGTGCGCGGGGACTTGAACCTCACAATATCCCAAATAAATGGAGACTTCGATGCCAAGGATCCAAAAATGGCAGCTTACCGCAACACCGTCCTAAAAATGTCAGCTCGGTTCGAGGGGCTTGAATTTCACCATATAGCCCGGGAAAATAATCAGGCGGCAGATGTCCTGGCATGCATCGGCGCAAAACGCGATGTAGTCCCCCCCAACATCTTCTTGGAAAGGCTGTTCAAGCCATCCGTAGTATGGGAAGGGGAGCCGAACAATAACAGCCCGGACCCAACCGCACTGCCCGACACCGAACGTACTGACACAATCAGAGTCTCTGCCAATGAAATAACACCTTCAGCCCATGTAATAATGGCCGTCATCGCCCTGTGGACAGAACCATTCCTCGCCTACCTTACTAGGCAGGAACTCCACGAGGACCAAAATGAAGCACGCTGCATAGTGCAGCGATCCAAAGCCTACAGAGTCCACGAGGGAGAGCTTTATAAGAAAAGCACTACCGGAGTCCTTCAAAGGTGCATCTCCGAAGAGGAGGGGCGGAACCTCCTGGCTGAAATTCATGCCGGACTCGGCGATCATCACGCTGCAGCTCGGTCCCTTGTAAGCAAGGCCTTCCGTATGGGCTTTTATTGGCCGACGGCCCAGGCAGACGCTCAGGACTTAGTCCAACGATGCACCGGTTGCCAGCTCTTTGCAAACCAAAGCCATATGCCACCCATCGCCCTCCAAACTATCCCCATTACTTGGCCCTTCGCGGTCTGGGGGCTTGACATGGTTGGACCCCTTAAAGGCGGAACCCACAAGCAAAAATACTTACTGGTCATGGTGGATAAGTTCACCAAATGGATAGAAGCCAAGCCTGTTAAGACGGCCGAATCCGGACCGGTGATAGACTTTATATCCGGGGTTGTACACCGTTACGGCATCCCCCACAGCATCATCACTGATAACGGCACGAACTTCACGGCCGACGAGGTAAAACTCTGGTGCAAAAACATGGGCATCAAGCTCGATTATGCTTCTGTCTATCACCCACAAACTAACGGCCAGGTCGAACGTGCAAATGGTCTTATCATGAGCGGCATCAAACCCAGATTAGTGCGGTCCCTCAAGGAATCTAACACGCACTGGGTAGAGGAGCTCGACTCCGTACTCTAGGGGCTGCGGACCACGCCGAATTGCACCATCGGATACACACCATTCTTTATGGTGTATGGCGCAGAGGCAGTTTTGCCTTGCGACATAATTCATTACTCACCTCAAGTGCGCATGTACGAAGAAAGAGAAGCCGAGCTCGATCGGCAGGACAGCTTGGACGCATTGGAGGAGGAGCGTGACGTGGCAAAAGCCCGTTCCGCATTCTATCAACAGCAGGCTCGAAGATACCAAAGCAGAGAAGTATGGGCCAAAAATTACAACGTTGGCGAATTAGTTCTACGACTATCGGACAAGAAAAAAGACAAACTCAAGCCCAGGTGGGAAGGTCCCTTCATAATTGACCAAGTCCTGACTGGTGGAGCGTACCGCCTGCGGGATGCATCGGATAACCGACTCGAGCCAAACCCATGGAACGCAGCCCGTCTCCGAAGATTCTATGCCTAGCGACGGACTCTATGTTCGTCTCCTTCCTCTGTCCATTTTTTATATATTTTCTGTCTTACATTTCTCTTCTCTCTCTCTCTCTTATAGCCTTTAAAGGCTCATAAAGTGACGCACTATCCGCGCTCATTAAACCTGGGGGCTTCTTTAAACAGAAGCTTATTCATACGGGCTTCATGCCCAACACATGTGTCACACTTCCGCATGTACCTTTTATTCACCATTATATGCATCGATATGACTTAAGTTTTGGCCAAGCTGGGTTGCGTGGCTCCTGTGCTTACCCCTACGTTCCCGATTGTTCAGCTAGGTGGTAAAGGGAGCACCTCCGCGGTTGTTACTGCCGGGTCAGCCAGACGTGTACCTCAGACTGGGTGAAGCCGAAAGCTAGCGTTCTTAAGGGAATATTTGGTCAGTGAACTAAAGATGATCTTTTTTATTTTTATCTATACGCCCCCAGATGTTTTTCCTGCGTTTCTTTTCGTAGCATGGACATGCCCCTTAGGGCATGCCTCCCAGGGAAAGGAACCCCTAACGGAACTATTCTCCCTGGAAGATGTTTCTTACTAACCATGTAATATAACATAACTAGCCGGGCACTTGTCTGTTCAAGCACTAATGACCCCTACGCCTGGTCTCCATGCATTCCCCGATTCCTATATAACCGCACGGGAATTCAGACACACTCCGGACCGTCAGGTCCCGAGGCTGAAGCGAAAAGGTCGGCCATGACAAATGATCTACAATCTGGCTAGAAGGCATTATAAATGTCAATTAAATTACATAGTCATTTTGACTGATTGTATTCCTCTTCAATACCATCTAACAGGCTGTCTAATTTACAGTCCTGCTGGGAATACTTTGCAGCCAACTCTACTTGGCCGTATACTAAGCTTATAGGGATCTCCTTCCCGTCGGGCCCTACAGGACCGACCTCAGCCATGTGGTTGGGGTCAGCCTTTGCGTACTGCGTCTTCACCATGGCCCAGGCCTCCCTAGCGCCTTGACGGTAGGCCGATATCTTCCACAATCGGAAGCGTCGCCGTGCTCCCTTTAGCTTCTCCGCAAGCTCTCCAAGACCTTCGGGCATGGAGATGGATGGCCACAGGGCCTGGGCGACGCCTTGCATCGCCTGCCGAACTCGATCGAGCAGTTGCGAGAGCTCGGGAAGAAGGTCACCCGTAGAACCGGGCATCTCCTCTGCAGGACGACCTGTTAGCACACCTACAGACATTGCTCTGTTAGTCGACTTCCCCGCCGAACTTTCTTTCAAAGGTTCGTTCAAGCACTTACTAAATATGTCGCGCCGAAGCCACTGATTCTCCTTCACGGAGTTAGACAGCTGGGCACGAACATCTTTCAGCTCGACGCCCAGCTTGGTGTTGGCATCTTGGAGATCGTTCTTCTCCCGCCTCACCTTTGTCAGCACCTTCTCACCAGCCTTTAGCTGGCGTAGGAGGTGTTGCCTTTCCGGATTCAATCCGGCGCCATCTGCAATTTCATTTGTCAGATTGGCACCCATGTCGTGCTTCACAAAATACTTATCTTTCAAAGTGTATATTACCAGAGGGGACTCCTTGGGCTCCCCTGCCGCGGCTAGTGCGGCCTCAAGTTGGGCTTTGCACTCTTCCAGCTCCTTGGACAGTAGGGAATTCTTTTCTGTAAGAACCTGCATAACAAATGATCCTTAAATCAGTTATTCTAACTGTTTCAAGTCTCGGGGGCTACTAGTATATATATATATATATATAATTACCAAAATTTTCTTACCCGTATGTCTTTTACATATTGCTCCGTGGCTCTGGCTAGACCATTTTGAGCGGCACGGAGGTACGCATCTCCCGAGTTGAAGGCATCTAACGCCCCTTGGGAGAAACAAGCATCGCGAAGAATTGTCCGGCGACGCCTGTGGTTCATGGCACTCTCCACCTCAGAGTTGGTGGCAGACAACCCGTCCACATCCTCCGTCGGAGGAGCGTCTGGCGTGCGCCTTGCATTCGCCTCCGCCTTCGGACGAGGCTTTGGAGCCTGGCTGGTGGAGGCGCGATTGGCAGCCTCTCTGGATATAGTCTGGCGAGGTCTCTTTGTCCTGAAGAGAGCACGAGTGTCAATGTGCCTCGAAGGTATAACACCTGGGATAAGGGGGTGCGCCATACCTTTGCGCTGACGCCTCGGTCCGGACTGCACTTCTTTTCTGCCCACGGGGCCCTACGGCCCCTCATTGGCTTGTCGCCGCAGGTTCGTCCTTCCGCCTTAAAAACCTCCCCTACAAAGTTCGGTTGTAATCAGGAAACTGAAAACACGAGAGGGCGGACACCTATTCGGGGTACTGGGACTTCGATCTCGGTTACCTGGGGGGCCGAGATTAGCCCTGGGTAATCGGCCGTAATGGCCACCAAGGCGTTGTCCTTGCTCAATTGATGGAACACTCCATCAATCAGCTCCACAGATATGTCCGGATCCTCTTAAGAGGCCGGGTCGAGGGACCGTCCTGGGTCCTCAGGTTATGGAGGAGGGCTGCTTATTTCCTTAACAGCCCGGCGCAGTTCCTGCGTTGAAGTCGTCAGACTGAATATTTAACAATGGGAATACAAAACGGATGGGCAAGTAAATACGACCGCTTACCCAGCTTGGGGGATTGTGCATAGAGAATCCACCATGTGGGTTGACGCGGAGAAATTCCTCCTCTTCTCCCTTATACAAAGTGGACAAGATCTTTAGTAGAGCGGCAGCTGAATCCGTCCCCTTACGGCCGTAGCGGGTGGCGTCGTCCTCCCCGTTGAAGTACCACATGGGGTGGCTTCTATACTGAAGCGGCTGCACCCCCCTCATGATGCATTCGGCCATAACCCCGATCATGGTTAGTCCGGAATGGGCTAACAATCTTATTCGGCCCATCAGGTAAATGATGTCCCTATCACTTTCCCTTTGAGGGCTCCGTGGGCGCCAGCTTAGGCGCTTCTTTAAGGGAGCACTATCGAATTCAGGGAGGCCGATCCAGACAGGATCCGGCAGCGGGACGTCTTCTATATAAAACCATTCCGAGGGCCAGTCTTCGGACGCCTTCTTTGGGGTTTCGGACAGATATCTGGTCCCGGCGATGCGCCACACTTCGGCTCCGCCCACTTGATACATTGACCCCTCCTTAGAGCGGGGCACAAGGCATAATAACCTTTTCCATAGCCCGAAATGAGCTTCGATACCCAAAAACAGCTCGCAGAGGGCTACGAAGCCCGCGATGTGCAATACGGAGGCAGGCGTGAGATTGTGTAGCTGGAGGCCATAGAACTGCAGGAGCCCCCGGAGAAATGGATGGATTGGAAATCCGAGCCCCCTTATTAAATAAGAGACGAGGCACACCCGCTCTCCTTCGGAGGGATTAGGGGCACTCTCCGCTTGCTCTCCACCATTATAGATGGCAAGGCCGGCTCGAACCGGGACCATATAGGCCGGGGGAGAAATCCCTTGGTCTGGAGCGTCACTAGCTCGCTATGCGGGATGGAGCATCTCTCCCAATATCCAGGCTGAGGGCTGGAAGGGCGAGAGGAGGAGTCGCGATGGCTGGCCATGGTGGAATGGACCTTTGTCGGATGCGCTCTGATGAACACTCGCAAAGGGGGGAAGATGTGGTTTGGATCTAAATCCTCGTCCCCTTAAATAGGTCAGCTCATTTACGCGGCTAGGGGTGTGAATGTAAAAACACTCAGACTTTTCATATTCGTTTGACACGTGGGAAGCGGCCATTATTGGGCGTAGAAGCCAAGGAGCGCAACATCTACAAGACACCAGACTTTATTCAACAGGTACACGGAATTTGGAGGAGAACCCGCCTTGCAATGCCGAAGACAATCTGCGTGCCGGACTCATCGCCATTGAAGCCTGGTTCGGGGGCTACTGAGGGAGTCCTGGATTAGGGGGTGTCTGGATGGCCGGACTATACCTTCAGCCGGACTCCTGGACTATGAAGATACAAGATTGAAGACTTCGTCTCGTGTCCGGAAGGGACTTTCCTTGGCGTGGAAGGCAAGCTTGGCGATACGGATATGCAGATCTCCTACCATTGTAACCGACTTTATGTAACCCTAACCCTCTCTGGTGTCTATATAAACCGGAGGGTTTTAGTCCGTAGGACAACATACACAACAACAATCATACCATAGGCTAGCTTCTAGGGTTTAGCCTCTCCGATCTCGTGGTAGATCTACTCTTGTACTACCCATATCATCAATATTAATCAAGCAGGACGTAGGGTTTTACCTCCATCGAGAGGGCCCGAACCTGGGTAAAACTTCGTATCCCTTGCCTCCTGTTACCATCCGGCCTAGACGCACAGTTCGGGACCCCCTACCCGAGATCCGCCGGTTTTGACACCGACACAAGGTGTGAAGTTGATTCAGACTCAATGCCCGGCCACTTCAGAAGATAGAGAGAAAATGGAAGGTGTTCCCTATGCTTCAGTCATAGGCTCTATCATGTATGCAATGCTGTGTACCAGACCTGATGCGTGCCTTGCTATCAGTTTAGCAGGGAGGTACCAAAGTAATCCAGGAGTGGATCACTGGATAGCGATCAAGAATATCCTGAAATACCTGAAAAGGACCAAGGATATGTTTCTCGTATATGGAGGTAACAAAGAGCTCGTCGTAAATGGTTAAGTCGATGCAAGCTTTGACACTGATCCGGATGACTCTAAGTCACAAACCGAATACGTATTTTTATTAAATGGTGGAGCTGTCAGTTGGTGCAGTTCCAAGCAGAGCGTCATGGCAGGATCTACATGTGAAGTGGAATACATAGCTGCTTCAGAAGCAGCAAATGAAGGAGTCTGGATGAAGGAGTTCATATCCGATCTAGGTGTCATACCTAGTGCATCGGGTCCAATGAAAATCTTTTGTGACAATACTAGTGCAATTGCCTTGGCAAAGGAATCCAGATTTTACAAGAGAACCAAGCACATCAAGAGACGCTTCAATTCCATCCGCGATCAGGTCAAGGAGGGAGACATAGATATTTGCAAGATACATATGGATCTGAATGTTGCAGACCCGTTGACTAAGCCTCTCTCACGAGCAAAACATGATCAACACCAAGACTCCATGGGTGTTAGAATCATTACAATGTAATCTAGATTATTGACTCTAGTGCAAGTGGGAGACTGAAGGAAATATGCCCTAGAGGCAATAATAAAGTTGTTATTTATATTTCCTTATATCATGATAAATGTTTATTATTCATGCTAGAATTGTATTAACCAGAAACTTAGTACACGTGTGAATACATAGACAAACAGAATGTCACTAGTTTGCCTCTACTTGACTAGCTCATTGAATCGGTGATGGTTATGTTTCCTAACCATAGACATGAGTTGTCATTTGATTAATGGGATCACATCATTAGAGAATGATGTGATTGACTTGACCCATCCATTAGCTTTTCACGATGATCGTTTAGTTTGTTGCTATTGCTTTCTCCATAACTTATATGTGTTCCTATGACTATGAGATCATGCAACTCCCAAATATCAGAGGAACACTTTGTGTGCTACCAAACGTCACAACATAACTGGGTGATTATAAAGGTGCTCTACAGGTATCTCCGATGGTGTTTGTTGAGTTGGCATAGATCGAGATTAGGATTTGTCACTCTGATTGTCAGAGAGGTATCTCTGGGCCATCTCGGTAATGTACATCACAATAAGCCTTGCAAGTAATGTAGCTAATGAGTTAGTTACGGTATGTAGCATTACGGAATGAGTAAAGAGACTTTCCAGTAACGAGATTGAACTAGGTATTGAGATACCGACGATCTAATCTCGGGCAAGTAACATACCGATGACAAAGGGAACAACATATGTTTTTATGCGGTTTGACTGATAAAGATCTTCGTAGAATATGTAGGAACTAATATGAGCATCCAATTTCCGCTATTGGTTATCGACCGGAGATGTGTCTCGGTCATGTCTACATAGTTGTCGAACCCATAGGGTCCGCATGCTTAACGTTCGGTGACGATAGGTATTATGAGTTTATGTGTTTTGATGTACCGAAGGTAGTTCAGAGTCCCGGATGTGATCACGGACATGACGAGTAGTCTCGAAATGGTCGAGACATAAAGATCGATATATTGGATGACTATGTTTGGACATCGAAAAGGTTTCGAGAGAGTTCGGGCATATACCGGAGTACCGAGGGGTTACCGGAACCCCCCGGGGAGTCAATGGGCCTTAATGGGCCATAGTGGAAAGGAGGAGGAGGCGGCCAAGGTGGGGGCGCGCCCCCCAAGCCCAATCCGAATTGGGAGGGGGCCGGCCCCCCTTTCCTTCTCTCCTTCTCCCCCTTCCTTCCCTCTGCTACTCCCCCTGGGCGTGCCTAGGAGGCCGGCCCTCTCCCCCTCCTCCACTCCTTTATATACGGGGGGAGGGGGCACCCCATAGACACACAAGTTGATCATTGATCTCTTAGCCGTGTGCGGTGCCCCCTGATACGTCCATTTTACATCATGCTTTTATATCAATATTTATTGCATTATGGGCTGTTATTACACATTGTCACTATACTTATGCCTACTCTCCCTTATTTTACAAGGTTTACATAAAGAGAGAGAATGCCGGCAACTGGGATTCTGGGTTGGAAAAGGAGAAAATATTAGAGACCTATTCTGCACAGCTCCAAAAGTCCTGAAACTTCACGGATGATGTTTTCCAAATATATAAAAAATACTGAGCGCAAGAACCTCACCAGGGGGGCCACTGTAACACCCCGGATATGACTTTCCCAATATGTATTCCAACTCTTGCCGTTTCCGGCCTTAAGTTATTTTATTTTCTCGGGTTCGGGTTTTTGTCTCCGTGTGTTGTTGTCATTGTCATGCATCTCATATCATGTCATCATGTGCATTGCATTTGCATACGTGTTTATCTCATGCATTCGAGCATTTTCCCCGTTGTCCGTTTTGCATTCCGGCGCTTCATTCTCCTCCGGTGGTCATTTCTACCTTTCTTTCATGTGTGGAGAGTAAACATTTCCGGATTGGACCGAGACTTGCCAAGCGGCCTTGGTTTACTACCGGTAGACCGCCTGTCAAGTTTCGTATCATTTGGACTTCGTTTGATACTCCAACGGTTAACCGAGGGACCGAAAAGGCCTCGTGTGTGTTGCAGCCCAACACCCCTCCAAGTTGGACCAAAACCCACCAGAACCCTCTCCATCATCTAGAGCATTCGATCACGATCTCGTGGCCGCAAACCGCACCTCATTTGGACTCTCCTAGCTCCCTCTATGCCTATATAACGACCCCCTCCTCTAAATTCGCGGATCCCCTCTCCGAAACCCTACATCCATCCACCGCCGCCGCCGGACGTGTCCGGACGGAGCCGAACAACATCCGATCCGCCCGCCGCTGCACGTGGCGCCGCGCCACTCGCCCGCCGGCCGCCCCACATCGCCGGCCCGGGAGGCCCAGGAGGGGCCCCCGAGGCCCGTTGCCTCGCCCGCCGCCCGGCTCCCTCCCCGCGCGCCCCGCGCCGCCTTTGTCCCCGTGCCCGGCGACCGCCGCCCCGGCTGCCGGCGAGCGCCGCCCCGGTCATCGCCGAGCATCGCTCCGGCCACCGCGGCCGGGCCTCGCCGCCGCCCCTCGCCGCGGACGCCGCCACCACACCGCCGCACGGCTCCGGCCTCCTCCTCCTCTCCCTCGACGCCGGCCGCCGTCTACTCCGTCAACTCCAGCGAGCTCGGGCCGGTGATCCTCGAAGAACGTGCTGCTACAGTACCGGGCCAGATCCAGATCTGGATCGGGTTGACTTTTTGCCCGAAACCCTAACTTTTTGTCTATGTTCATCGCACCGTAACTCCTCATCCGTAGCTCCGTTTTAGGCATATAGCATATCAAAATGTTCATCTCAGAGAGTACATCATTTCATCTCATTGCATCATTTTCATTTGAGTTCATCTTGATGCCCGAAATGCTGTTAGAAGAGTGCTACTTGAGTTAATTGTCAGATCTGCTGCTCCATTTAGATATTTGTCTTTTTTGCCATGATTATTTTGTGCATGATATGCCCATGAGCTCTACATATGTTTTGTTAAGGGTTTTGCCATCTTTCCAAAGGTGCAACCCATGTATTTTTGTGATGTGTGTGGTGCCTAGCACAAGCTTGCAAAATGAGGCACTTGGTAATACTGATTTCAGGGACTTAGCATTTCCACTAAGTCCTTGAGCTGTTTATCTCATATGGCCATATGTTCATGTTATTTCCTAGTGATCCGTGCCTCTTTTGAGGATGATAAGTAAGGATGTTTTGTTAATCTTGTAGTGCACTATCCATCCATGTCTTTGTTTTCAATTATGGAGCACCCCAGCTCGAGTCAATCGAGCTCTACTTTTGCTATTTCGTGAATCTGGGCAGATTGTCTACTTGTTAGCGATTTTGCCGATGATGTTGTAGTCGATCCGTGCATGCTATGTTGTTGTTCTTGCCATGTCTAGCTTGAATTTTGTGTATTCTTCATGGTTGTATGCTTAGATTGTCATGACTTTCTCTGTAGTGAGTGCATCGAGCTCGTAAACATGCCTACTTGATATCTATTTTCAGCATGCTCCAGTTTTCACTAAGTCTGTGATCTGATTATGTTTTTGCCATGTTCACATGCTTGCAATTTTATTTTCTGATCCCTTTTGGCTCAAGGTCACTAAGAGACTTTTGTTAAGCTCTTTGAGTAGCTCCATGCCATGCTTTACTTTGCCATGTTCAGGTCCTGTAACATGTAGTTTTGTTGCTCCGAAGAGTGCTATCTGATCTGAAATTCCAGACAATTGTTAATTTCACAAAGTCTGAAATCTGTTTACTATATGCATTTTTTCCATGCTTGTTTGAACCTGTTAATGGATGATTTGGCCGTAGCTCAGTGCTAGACTTTTGTTAAGCATCATGAATTCATCCCTGCCATGTATTTTGATGCCATGTTTGAGTGCTGTAGCATGTTCATCTTGTTGCATTTAGATGGCCATTTGCTGTAAATCGCAGAACGTGGTCATATTTGAATCGCTTGCCATTTCCAAACCGTAACTCCGATTCCGGCGTTCTTTATATCGTTTTCAAGCGATTTCATCTCATCTTTCCAGTGGCACACTTGGATTTCCACGTTGAGTCCAGGTTTATGCATTCCTTGTCACATCTTGCATATGCATCCCGCATCGCATCCCGCATAGCATACCATCCTTGCATCATATCGTTTGAGCTATGCACGTGGTTGATTGTGTTCTGTTTGCTTGTTTGTCTTGTTTTGGTAGAGCCGGGAGACGAGTTCGCTAACGAGGAGCCCGTTGAGTTTGCTTTCGAGGATCCAGTCAACTCTGACAACTTTGCAGGCAAGATGATCATACCCTCGAAATCACTACTATCTTTGCTTTGCTAGATGCTCGCTCTTTTGCTATGCCTATGCTACGATACCTACCACTTGCTTATCATGCCTCCCAAATTGCCATGTCAAACCTCTAACCCACCATGTCCTAGCAAACCGTTGTTTGGCTATGTTACCGCTTTGCTTAGCCCCTCTTATAGCGTTGCTAGTTGCAGGTGAAGATTGGAGACCGTTCCTTGCTGAAACATTATTTACTTGTTGGGATATCATTATATTGCCTTGTTATCTTAATGCATCTATATACTTGGTAAAGGTGGAAGGCTCGGCCTCTCGCCTAGTGTTTTGTTCCACTCTTGCCGCCCTAGTTTCCGTCATATCGGTGTTATGTTCCCGGATTTGCGTTGCTTACGCGGTTGGGTTATAATGGGAACCCCTTGATAGTTCGCCTTGATTAAAGCTTTTCCAGCAATGCCCAACCTTGGTTTTACCATTTGCCACCTAGCCTCTTTTTCCCTTGGGTTTCCGAAGTCCGAGGGTCATCTTATTTTAGCCCCCCCTGGGCCAGTGCTCCTCTGAGTGTTGGTCCAAACTAGAGTCCTGCGCAGCGCCCCCTCGGGGAAACTCGAGGTTTGGTTTTAGTTGTATGGAGCGCTCATCTGAGTGTGCCCTGAGAACGAGATATGTGCAGCTCCTATCGAGATTTGTCGACACATTCGGGCGGTGTTGCTGGTCTTGTTTTAACCTGTCGAAGTGTCTTGAAGAACCGAGGTACCGAGTCTGATCGGAATGTCTCGAGAGGAGGTCTATTCCTTCGTTGACCGTGAGAGCTTGTCATGGGCTAAGTTGGGACTCCCCTGCAGGGATTTGAACTTTCGAAAGCCGTGCCCGCGGTTATGGGCAGATGGGAATTTGTTAATGTCCGGTTGTATATAACTTGAACCTTAACTCAATTAAAATGAATCAACAGTGTGAGTTACCGTGATGGTCTCTTCTCGGTGGAGTCCGGGAAGTCAACACGGTGTTGGAGTAATGCTTGCGCAAGTTTTTCTCTAGTTACTCGTTCGCGCTTTGCCTCCTCTTCTCGCTCTCTTTTGCGAACAGGATAGCCACCATATATGCTAGTCGCTTGCTGCAGCTCCACATATATACTTTGCCTTTCCTATTAAGCTTAAATAGTCTTGATCGCGAGGGTGCGAGATTGCTGAGTCCCTGTGGCTCACAGATTACTTCCAAACCAGATGCAGGGCCTGATGATTCCGCTCCAGGTGACGCGCTTGAGCTCAAGTGGGAGTTTGACGAGGACTCTCAACGTTACTGCGTGTCTTTCCCTGATGATCAGTAGTGGTGCCCAGTTGGGGTTGATCGGGACCGTGTCGCATGTTGGGTTATCTTTTATTTTGGCGCCGTAGTCGGGCCATGAGTGTTTGATTGATGTAGTGTTATTTATGTACTTTGATTGACGTGGCAAGTGTAAGCCAACTATGTATCTTCCCCTTTTATTATTATTATTATTATTACATGGGATGTTGTGATGATTGCCTAACTTGCGACATTGCTTTCAATGCGGTTATGCCTCTAAGTCGTGCCTCGACACGTGGGAGCTATAGCCGCATCGAGGGCGTTACAAGTTGGTAATCAGAGCCTTCCCCGACCTTAGGAGCCCCATTGCTTGATCGTTTTAGCAGCCGAGTTGTGTCTAGAAAAATGTTTTGAGTCATTTAGGAATTATATATCGGAGAGTTTAGGAATTCTTTTTACTTCCCAGTCTCCTCATCGCTCTGGTAAGGCATCCTGACGTAGAGTTTTGACTCTTCTCTTCTCAAATTTCACTAAAAAAATTTAGGATCACGCGGGTATCTTGGAATCGTTCCGATGGTTTTATGACGAGAACATTGTCTTGGTGCCTCCTGTCAGGGGTTTTGTGGAAGTGTCCCGGGGAGTTGAGCTCTGAGGTGTTGTCGTCACAATTTTATCGTTGCAGTTCTGGAATACCTGAGTTTAGTACGCCGACATCGAAAATCTCTTTTATGCAGTTCGTTGGTGAGATAACCTCGACGCCACCCAGTACTGGGGCGGGAGTTCGGGAGTATCGCCATAACTTGTATAACAGATGCTTTTCGAAGGTTGAGGTAGATGGTTTCCGAAGTTTTTCTCGGTTATGTGTTGAAGGATGGATACAGCTGGATGTAGGATTTGCTAGATTTGGGTGAGATATTATGCTTCCCCTGTATCCCCAACACCTGATTGCATAACCGGAAAGGTTCAGGAGTTTCATAGGTGGGAATTCTTGTAGCTCTAGCTCTTCTTCCACGGATATTTGGTTTGAGATTGGGATTTCTTACCGAGTATTCGTTCTTGATCCGTACCTTGTTGATTTATTTCTCTACCTAATTCTATGTGGCTTCTCAATTTATGGATATGTGACCATTTCAAGAGGAATGCATTCGTTCATTTTGTTCGGATGTGAAGACTTTATGTTGCAATTTTCATTCCGTTGGATTCAGCTTCTTTTATCTGTCTATGTGCTAATGGTGGTCAACCTCTTCAGGATGGCTCCCGCTAAGAGCACCAATCAGAATCAGAATCAAGATCCGCCACCACCTCCACCTCCTCCAGAGGCATGGCAAGCTGTGATGGCCGCAACCAATGCAAACACACAGTTGATCATGCAAATTCTCCAAGAGCACAATCAAGGCAACCAAGGGAACCAAGGCAACAATCAGAATCACTTTGCTACACTCAACTAGTTCCTTGCTAACGGGCCAAAGACTTTCAGCAATTGTGTTGAGGCAACTGATGCTGACGATTGGCTCGTGGATCTGTGCAAGCATTTCGAGTGTAGTAACGTCAGGCCTGAGGACTTCGTCAAGTTCGCTTCCTTCCAACTCAAAGATCAAGCTGCAGAATGGTTCCAGCAGTACAAGGATTCCAGAGGTGGACGTGCGATTAACTGGGATGAATTCTGTCAAGATTTCAGAGCTCACCATATCCCTCAGAGCGTGGTTGAAAGCAAGCGTGAGTAATTCCGCAACCTGAAGCAAGGCTCTTTGTCTGTCTATGACTACAACAAGTTGTTCCAGAAGCTCACCCGCTTTGCCAAGCAGGACGTCCCTGATGAGAAGAGCAATATATACCAGTTCAAGGGTGGTCTCAGAGAAGAAATTCAGCTAGCTCTTGTTCTTTTTGAGCCCTTGAGGTACGATGAGTTCTACAACATGGCATTGAAGCAAGAGACCGCTCAACTGAGGTGTGATGCTTCCAAGAAGCGAGTCAGAGACACTACTCCTTCTTCCTCTACTCAAGTGGCCAAGCAGCAGAAGTATTGGCTTCCTCCTCCTCCGTTCCGTCAGCCGTATCAGCAGAAGAGCAAAGGTGGCAGTGGATCTTCCCACCCACCCAACCCTGGCTTTCAGAACAAGACTTCGTCTCAAGCTCCAAGATCGAGTGCTCTGTATCACCATCCGCTTTCAGAGGTCACGTGCAACAAGTGCCAACAGAAGGGTCACTATGCCAACAAATGCTTCAACCAGAGGCGTCTTCCTCCTCCTCCTGTCAGATCGGCAAGTACAGCTGTGGTCAAGCATAACCCCAAGCATGCCAAGGTCAACTTGATGAACGCAGCTCAGGCAGAGGATTCGTCAGATGTCATCATGGGTAACCTTCCTGTTAATGATATTCCTGCTAAAGTTCTTTTTGACACTGGTGCATCGCATTGTTTCATTTCCAAACCTTTTGCATCGAAGTATGAGTGCGATTATCAGTATCTGCAAAGTTCCTTGCAAATTGTGTCACCGGGCAAGCAGATGACAGCTAACACCTGCGTCCCGGAGGTTACTATCACCTTGGGCGACTACAAGTTCCTTTCTTCCCCAATTGTTCTTGGTAACTCGGATATTGATCTTATTCTTGGGATGGATTGGCTTTATAAGCACAAGGCGCATCTTGATTGTGCTGCCAGGCAGATTCAATTGACTCATTCGTCTGAGGATGTAATTGTCTTTTCCGCTTGTGATAATACAATCCGTCTATTTTCTCTCAATGAGAAGGGTGAACTGGATGCTATCTCGCAAATTCCAGTCGTTTGCGAATATCAAGACGTCTTTCCAGAAGAGCTTCCAGGAATGCCTCCGCACCGGCCAGTTGAATTCGTCATCGATCTTGAGCCCGGTACGGAACCAGTGTGAAAGTGTCCTTACAAGCTCAGACCTGAAGAGTTGAAGGTGCTGAAGAAGCAACTCGATATTCAAGAGAGAATGGGTCTCATTCGGCCTAGTTCTTCTCCATGGGGTTGTGGTGTTCTTTTTGTGAAGAAGAAGGATGGAACGGACCGACTTTGTGTTGATTACCGTCCATTGAACAAGAAGACCATCAAGAACAAATACCCACTTCCCAACATCAATGAGCTGTTCGAACAACTCAAGGGTGCCCAAGTATTCTCCAAGCTTGATCTCCCTATGGGTTATCATCAGATTCGAATCCGTGAGCAAGATATTCCCAAGACGGCTTTTAGGACAAGCTATGGTTCATATGAATACACTGTCATGTCTTTTGGCCTTGTCAACGCTCCTCCGACGTTCTCTCGCATGATGAACTTCATCTTCAACTCCTACACCAATGACTTCGTTTTGGTCTATCTCAACGACATTCTGGTTTTCTTGAAGAACAAGGAAGATCATGCCAAGCACTTGCGTTTGGTACTCGATAAGCTGAGGGAACACCAGTTCTACACCAAGTTCTCCAAGTGCGAATTTTGGCTCGATGAGGTTCTTTATCTTGGTCATATCATCTCTGCCAAGGGCATTGCGGTGAATCCTGAGAAGGTGTCTGCAATTGTGAATTGGGAACCTCCTCAGAACGTGAAGCAACTCCGTAGCTTCCTCGGTCTCGCAAGCTACTGCCGAAGATTCGTTGAAAACTTTTCTAAGATCACGAAGCCTCTCTCAAATCTTCTCCAGAAGCACGTCAAGTACGTTTGGTCTCCGGAGTGTGACATTGCTTTCAACACTTTGAAAGAGAAATTGATCACTGCTCGTGATGCCTCTCTCCAAGGTCTTGGCGCAGTGTTGATGCAAGAGAAGAAAGTTGTTGCTTATACCTCTCGCCAGTTGAAGCCCAATGAGAAGAACTACCCCACTCATGATCTCGAGTTGGCGGTAGTTGTGCATGCTCTTTTGACTTGGAGACATCTCTTATTGGGAAGAAAAGTGGACATCTTCACTGATCACAAGAGTCTCAAGTACATCTTCACTCAGCCTAATCTCAACCTCAGGCAGACTCGATGGGTCAAAATGATTCAAGAGTATAATCCGAGTATCGAATATACTCCAGGCAAGGCCAATGTGATTGATGACGCATTGAGCAGGAAGGCTTATTGCAACAGTCTGATTCTCAAGCCTTATCAACCTGAGCTTTGTGAATCTTTCCGCAAACTTAATCTGCAAGTTGTTCCTCAAGGTTTCCTCGCCAACCTTCAAGTCTCTCCTACCTTAGAAGACTAGATTCTCCAAGCCCAGCTTCTTGATGCTATGGTGAAAAAGGTGAAGATTGGGATTTCCAAGAGTCAACCCAAGTACAAGTGCTACCGCCTTGATGACAAGGATACTCTCTTCTTCGAGGATCGTATTGTTGTACCCAAAGGTGAACTTCGTAAAGTGATCATGAACGAGGCTCACAATTCTCTCCTCTCCATCCACCCTAGGAGCACGAAGATGTATCAGGACCTCAAGCAGGCTTATTGGTGGACTGGAATGAAGCGCGAGATTGCTCAGTTCGTGAATGAGTGTGATGTCTGCAGAAGAGTGAAGGCAGAACACCAAAGACCAGGGGGTCTCCTCCAACCTCTTGCCATTCCAGAATGGAAGTTTGACCACATTGAAATGGACTTCGTGACTGGGTTTCCAAAGTCCAAGCGTGGCAATGATGTTATATTCGTTGTCATCGACAAACTCACTAAAGTGGCTCACTTTCTACCTATCAAAGAGTCAATCACTGCATCTCAATTGGCGGAACTCTATACCTCTCGGATTGTCTCTCTACACGGTATTCCTCAAGTGATATCTTCAGACCGTGGCAGCATCTTTACCTCCAAGTTTTGGGATTCTTTTCAGAAGGCCATGGGCACCAACATCCGCTTCTGTACAGCTTTCCATCCTCAAACTAGCGGTCAAGTCGAGCGTGTCAACCAGATTCTTGAAGATATGCTCAGGGCTTGTGTGATCTCCTTCGGCATGAAGTGGGAGGATTGTCTTCCATATGCTGAATTCTCCTACAACAACAGTTTTCAAGCAAGTTCGGGCAAGGCCCCATTTGAAATTTTGTATGGCAAGAAGTGCCGTACCCCCCTCAACTGGTCTAAAACCAGTGAACGTCAGCTCTTGGGTAATGACTTAATCACAGAGGCAGAGGAAATGTGCAAAGTCATTCGAGATAACCTCAAAGCAGCCCAATCCCGCCAGAAGAGCTACTATGATAGTAAGCACCGTGATTTGGCTTTCGAGATCAGAGATCATGTTTACCTCCGCGTCTCTCCAATGAAAGGTACTCGTCGCTTCGGTATCAAAGGGAAGCTTGCCCCTAGATACGTGGGACCTTTCAAGATTGTCAGCAAGAGAGGCGATCTCACCTATCAACTCGAGCTTCCTTCAAACTTTGCAAATGTTCATGATGTGTTCCATGTCTCTCAGCTCCGAAAGTGCTTCAAGACTCCTGACCGCACCGTCAACTTCGAGGACATTGAGCTCCAAGAAGATCTCTCTTATCGTGAGCACCCAGTTGCTATTCTTGAAGAGACTGAACGCAAGACTCGCAAAAAATTAATCAAATTCCTCAAACTCAAGTGGTCACACCATTCCGACCGTGAAGCTACCTGGGAATGCGAGGATTACCTCCGTTCTGAGTACCCGGCGTTCTTTCAGTCCTAGATCTCGGGACGAGATCCTTTCGTAGTGGTGGAGTGTTGTAACACCCCGGATATGACTTTCCCAATATGTATTCCAACTCTTGCCGGTTCCGGCCTTAAGTTATTTTATTTTCTCGGGTTCGGGTTTTGGTCTCCGTGTGTTGTTGTCGTTGTCATGCATCTCATATCATGTCATCATGTGCATTGCATTTGCATACGTGTTCATCTCATGCATTCGAGCATTTTCCCCGTTGTCCGTTTTGCATTCCGGCGCTTCGTTCTCCTCCGGTGGTCATTTCTACCTTTATTTCGTGTGTGGAGATTAAACATTTCCGGATTGGACCGAGACTTGCCAAGCGGCCTTGGTTTACTACCGTAGACCGCCTGTCAAGTTTCGTATCATTTGGACTTCGTTTGATACTCCAACGGTTAACCGAGGGACCGAAAAGGCCTCGTGTGTGTTGCAGCCCAACACCCCTCCAAGTTGGCCCAAAACCCACCAAAACCCTCTCCATCATCTAGAGCGTTCGATCACGATCGCGTGGCCGCAAACCGCACCTCATTTGGACTCTCCTAGCTCCCTCTATGCCTATATAAAGACCCCCTCCTCTCAATTCGCGGATCCCCTCTCCGAAACCCTAGATCCATCCACCGCCGCCGCCGGACGTGTCCGGACGGAGCCGGACAACGTCCGATCCGCCCGCCGCTGCCACGTGGCACCGCGCCACTCGCCCGCCGGCCGCCCCACATCGCCGGCCCGGGAGGCCCAGGAGGGGCCCCCGAGGCCCATTGCCTCGCCCGCCGCCCGGCTCCCTCCCCGCGCGCCCCGCGCCGCCTTCGTCCCCGCGCCCGGCGAGCGCCGCCCCGGTCATCGCCGAGCATCGCTCCGGCCATCGCGGCCGGGCCTCGCCGCCGCCCCTCGCCGCGGACGCCACCACCGCGCCGCCGCATGGCTCCGGCCTCCTCCTCTCCCTCGACGCCGGCCGCCGTCTACTCCGTCAACTCCGGCGAGCTCGGGCCGGTGATCCTTGAAGAACGTGCTGCTACAGTACCGGGCCAGATCCAGATCTGGATCGGGTTGACTTTTTGCCCGAAACCCTAACTTTTTGTCTATGTTCATCGCACCGTAACTCCTCATCCGTAGCTCCGTTTTAGGCATATAGCATATCAAAATGTTCATCTCAGAGAGTACATCATTTCATCTCATTGCATCATTTTTATTTGAGTTCATCTTGATGCCCGAAATGTTGTTAGAAGAGTGCTACTTGAGTTAATTGTCAGATCTGCTGCTCCATTTAGATATTTGTCATTTTTGCCATGATTATTGTGTGCATGATATGCCCATGAGCTCTACATATGTTTTGTTAAGGGTTTTGCCATCTTTCCAGAGGTGCAACCCATGTATTTTTGTGATGTGTTTGGTGCCTAGCACAAGCTTGCAAAGTGAGGCACTTGGTAATGCTGATTTCAGGGACTTAGCATTTCCACTAAGTCCTTGAGCTGTTTATCTCATATGGCCATATGTTCATGTTGTTTCCTAGTGATCCGTGCCTCTTTTGAGGATGATCAGTAAGGATGTTTTGTTAATATTGTAGTGCTCTATCCATCCATGTCTTTGTTTGCAATTATGGAGCACCTAGCTCGAGTCAATCAAGCTCTACTTTTGCTATTTCATGAATCTGGGCAGATTGTCTACTTGTTAGCGATTTTGCCGATGATGTTGTAGTAGATCCGTGCATGCTATGTTGTTGTTCTTGCCATGTCTAGCTTGAATTTTGTGTATTCTTGATGGGTGTATGCTTAGATTTTCATTAATTTCTCTATAGTGAGTGCATCGAGCTCGTAAACATGCCTACTTGATATCTGTTTTCAGCATGCTCCAGTTTTCACTAAGTCTGTGATCTGATTATGTTTTTGCCATGTTCACATGCTTGCAATTGTATTTTCTGATCCCTTTTGGCTCAAGGTCACTAAGAGACTTTTGTTAAGCTCTTTGAGTAGCTCCATGCCATGCTTTACTTTGCCATGTTCAGGTCCTGTAACATATAGTTTTGTTGCTCCGAAGAGTGCTATCTGATCTGAAATTCCAGACAAGTGTTAATTTCACAAAGTCTGAAATCTGTTTACCATATGCATTTTTTCCATGCTTGTTTGAACCTGTTAATGGATGATTTGGCCGTAGCTCAGTGCTAGACTTTTGTTAAGCATCATGAATGCATCCCTGCCATGTATTTTGATGCCATGTTTGAGTGTTGTAGCATGTTCATATTGTTGCATTTAGATGGCCACTTGCTGTAAATCGCAGAACGTGGTCATATTTGAAGCGCTTGCCATTTCCAAACCGTAACTCCGATTCCGGCGTTCTTTATATCGTTTTCAAGCGATTTCATCTTATCTTTCCAGTGGCACACTTGTATTTCCAAGTTGAGGCCAGGTTCATGCATTCCTTGTCACATCTTGCATATGCATCCCGCATCGCATCTCGCATAGCATACCATCCTTGCATCATATCGTTTGAGCTATGCACGTGGTTGATTGTGTTCCGTTTGCTTGTTTGTATTGTTTGGGTAGAGCCGGGAGACGAGTTTGCTAACGAGGAGCCCGTTGAGTTTGCTTTCGAGGATCCAGTCAACTCTGACAACTTTGCAGGCAAGATGATCATACCCTCGAAATCACTACTATCTTTGCTTTGCTAGATGCTCGCTCTTTTGCTATGCCTATGCTACGATGCCTACCACTTGCTTATCATGCCTCCCAAATTGCCATGTCAAACCTCTAACCCACCATGTCCTAGCAAACCGTTGTTTGGCTATGTTACCGCTTTGCTCAGCCCCTCTTATAGCGTTGCTAGTTGCAGGTGAAGATTGAAGACCGTTCCTTGCTGGAACATTATTTACTTGTTGGGATATCATTATATTGCCTTGTTATCTTAATGCATCTATATACTTGGTAAAGGGTGGAAGGCTCGGCCTCTCGCCTAGTGTTTTGTTCCACTCTTGCCGCCCTAGTTTCCGTCATATCGGTGTTATGTTCCCGGATTTTGCGTTCCTTACGCGGTTGGGTTATAATGGGAACCCCTTGATAGTTCGCCTTGATTAAAGCTTTTCCCAGCAATGCCCAACCTTGGTTTTACCATTTGCCACCTAGCCTTTTTCCCTTGGGTTTCCGGAGCCCGAGGGTCATCTTATTTTTAGCCCCCGGGCCAGTGCTCCTCTGAGTGTTGGTCCAAACTAGAGTCCTGTGCAGCGCCCCCTCGGGGAAACTCGAGGTTTGGTTTTAGTTGTATGGAGCGCTCATCTGAGTGTGCCCTGAGAAAGAGATATGTGCAGCTCCTATCGGGATTTGTCGGCACATTCGGGCGGTGTTGCTGGTCTTGTTTTAACCTTCGAAGTGTCTTGAGACGGGATACCGAGTCTGATCGGAATGTCTCGGGAGGAGGTCTATTCCTTCGTTGACCGTGAGAGCTTGTCATGGGCTAAGTTGGGACTCCCCTGCAGGGATTTGAACTTTCGAAAGCCGTGCCCGCGGTTATGGGCAGATGGGAATTTGTTAATGTCCGGTTGTAGATAACTTGAACCTTAACTTAATTAAAATGAATCAACAGTGTGAGTTACCGTGATGGTCTCTTCTCGGCGGAGTCCGGGAAGTGAACACGGTGTTGGAGTAATGCTTGGCGCAGGTTGTCCTCTAGTTTATTCTCGTTCGCGCTTTGCCTCCTCTTCTCGCTCTCTTTTGCGAACAGGATAGCCACCATATATGCTAGTCGTTTGCTGCAGCTCCACATATTTACCTTGCCTTTCCTATAAGCTTAAATAGTCTTGATCGCGAGGGTGCGAGATTGCTGAGTCCCTGTGGCTCACAGATTACTTCCAAACCAGATGCAGGGCCTGATGATTCCGCTCCAGGTGACGCGCTTGAGCTCAAGTGGGAGTTCGACGAGGACTCTCAACGATACTGTTCTTTCCCTGATGATCAGTAGTGGTGCCCAGTTGGGGGTGATCGGGACCGTGTCGCATGTTGGGTTATCTTTTATTTTGGCGCCGTAGTCAGGCCATGAGTGTTTGATTAATGTAATGTTATTTATGTACTTTGATTGATGTGGCGAGTGTAAGCCAACTATGTATCTTCCCCTTTTATTATTATTATTACATGGGATGTTGTGATGATTGCATAACTTGCGACATTGCTTTCAATGCGGTTATGCCTCTAAGTTGTGCCTCGACACATGGGAGCTATAGCCGCATCGAGGGCGTTACAGCCACACCCTTCCCACGAGGGTGGGGGCGCGCCCCCTACCTCGTGGGCCCCCTAGTGGCCCTCCGGTGGCCATCTTCTGCTATATGGAGTCTTTCGATGGGAAAAATTCATAAGCCATCTTCTCGAACGAAACTCCGCCGCCACGAGGTGGAACCTTGGCGGAATCGATCTAGGGCTCTGGCGGAGCTGTTCTGTCGGGGAAACTTCCCTCCCGGAGAGGGAAATCATCGCCATCGTCATCACCAACGCTCCTCTCATCGGGAGAGGGCAATATGCATCAACATCTTCATCAGCACCATCTCATCTCAAAACCCTAGTTCATCTCTTGTATCCAATTCTTGTCTCCAAGTCCGGGATTGGTGCTAGTAGGTTGCTAGTAGTGTTAATTACTCCTTGTAGTTGATGCTAGTTGGTTTAATTGGTGGAAGATCATATGTTCAGATCATATATGCATATTAATACCCCTCTGATTATGAACATTTTTATGCTTTGTGAGCAGTTACTTTTGTTCCTAAGGACATGGGAGAAGTCTTGGTATTAGTAGTCATGTGAATTTGGTATTCGTTCGATATTTTGATGAAATGTATGTTGTCTCTCCTCTAGTGGTGTCATGTGAACGTCGACTACATGACACTTCACCATTATTTGGGCCTAGAGGAAGGCATTGGGAAGTAATAAGTAGATGATGGGTTGCTAGAGTGACAGAAGCTTAAACCCTAGTTTATGCGTTGCTTTGTAAGGGGCTGATTTGGATCCATATGTTTCATGATATGGTTAGGTTTACCTTAATACTTTTGTTGTATTTGCGGATGCTTGCAATAGAGGTTAATCATAAGTGGGATGCTTGTCCAAGTAAGGGCAGTACCCAAGCACCGGTCCACCCACATACCAAATTATCAAAGTACCGAATGCGAATCATATGAACGTGATGAAAACTAGCTTCACGATATTCCCATGTGTCCTCGGGAGCGATTTACATCATATAAGAGTTTGTCCAGGCTTGTCCTTTGCTAAAAAAGGATTGGGCCACCTTGCTGCACTTTATTTACTTTTGTTACTTGTTGCTCATTACAAATTATCCTATCACAAAACTATTTGTTACCACTTATTTCAGTACTTGCAGAGAATACCTTGCTGGAAACGGCTTATCATTTCCTTCTGCTCCTCGTTGGGTTCGACACTCTTACTTATCGAAAGGACTACGATAGATCCCCTATACTTGTGGGTCATCAAGACTCTTTTCTGGCGCCGTTGCCGGGGAGTGAAGCGCCTTTGGTAGGTGGAATTTGGTAAGGAAAATTTTATATAGTGTGCTAAAATTTACTGTCACTTGTTACCATGGAAAGTAATCCTCTGAGGGCCTTGTTCGGGGTATCTTCACCCCGACCATTAGAGCAAAAGAGTTGCTCCTCAACCTACTGAACCTACTAAAAATGAAAATGAAAATGAAAATGAAAATGAAAATGCTTGCTTTGAAGTTCCTTCGGGTATGATAGAAAATCTGCTAGCTAATCCTTTTTAGGAGATGGAACAAAACATCCTAATGAACATCTGATATATGTGGACCAAGTTTGTGGATTATTCAAGCTTGCAGGTGTACCCGGAGATGTTGTTAAGAAGAAGGTCTTTCCCTTATCTTTGAGGGGAGATGCATCGACATGGTATAGGTTATGTGATGATATGAGGTCTTGGAATTACAAACGATTGAAATTGGAATTTCATCAGAAGTTTTATCCTATGCATCTTGTTCATCGTGATCGCAATTATATATATAATTTTTGGCCTCACGAAGGAGAAAGCATCGCTCAAGATTGGGGGAGGCTTAAATCAATGTTATATTCATGCCCCAATCATGAGCTCTCAAGAGAAATGATTATTCAAAAAAATTATGCTCGACTTTCTGGTAACAATCGCACCATGCTTGATACTTCTTGTGCTGGCTCTTTTATGATGAAGACTATTGAATTCAAATGGGATTTATTGGAAAGAATTAAACACAACTCTGAAGATTGGGACCTCGACAATGGTAAGGAGTCAGGTATGACACCTAGTTTCGATTGTGTTAAATCTTTTATGGATACCGATATTTTTCGTAAATTTAGCACTAAATATGGAGCTTCTTTCTGTGAATCTTTTGCTACTTATGTTGATCTCCCCAAGGAGAAGTGGTTTAAATATCATCCTCCCATAGAAGTAAAAGTGGTTGCACCTATTAAAGTTGAAGAAAAGACTATTACTTATAATGATCCTATTGTTCCTACTTCTTATGTTGAGAAACCACCTTTCCCTGTTAGGATAAAGGATCATGCTAAAGCTTCAACTGTGGTTCGTAAAAGCAATACTAAAACATATACACCTCCTGAGCAAGTTAAAGTTGAACCTAATATTGCTATTGTTAAAGATCTCTTGTCTGATAATATAGATGGGCATGTTATTTATTTCTGTAATGAAACTGCTAGAATTGCTAAACCCCGTGATAAAGATAAACCTAGACCTGTGGTAGGCATGCCTGTTATTTCTATTAAAATAGGAGATCATTGTTATCATGGCTTATGTGATATGGGTGCCAGTGTTAGTGCAATACCTTATTCCTTATACAAAGAAGTTACGCATGATATTGCACCTGCTGAGATGGAAGATATTGATGTCACAATTAAACTTGCCAATAGAGATACTATTTCACCAATGGGAATTGTTAGAGATGTTGAAGTCTTGTGTGGGAAAACTAAATATCCTGCTGATTTTCTTGTTCTTGGTTCCCCACAAGATAGCTTTTGTCCCATTATATTTGGTAGACCCTTCTTAAATACTGTTAATGCTACCATAGATTGCAAAAGAGATGTTGTTACTATCGGTTTAGATGATATGACTCATGAATTTAATTTTTCTAAATTTAGTAGACAACACCGTGAAGAAGAATTACCTAGTAAGGATGAAATTATTGGTCTTTCTTCTATTGCCGTACCTCCTAGTGATCCTTTAGAACAATATTTGCTAGACCATGAAAACGATATGTTTATGAATGAAAGAAGGGAATTAGATGAAGTATTCTTTAAACAGGAACCTATGCTGAAAAACAATTTACCTGTTGAAATCCTAGGGGATCCTCCTCCACCCAAGGGTGATCCCGTGTTTGAGCTTAAACCGTTACCTGATACCCTTAAATATGCTTATCTTGATGAGAAAAAGATATATCCTGTTATTATTAGTACTAACCTTTAAGAGCATGAAGAAGAGAGATTATTGAAAACTCTAAAGAAGCACCGTGCTGCTATTGGGTATACTCTTGATGATCTTAAGGGCATTAGTCCCACTCTATGTCAACATAAAATTAATTTGGAAGAAGATGCTAAACCAGTTTGTGATCATCAATGCCGGCTGAATCCTAAAATGAAGGAAGTGGTAAGAAAGGAGATACTAAAGCTCCTTGAGGCAGGTATAATTTATCTCGTTGCTGATAGTCAGTGGGTAAGCCCTGTCTATTGTGTCCCTAAGAAGGGATGTATTACTGTTGTTCCTAATGATAAAGATGAATTGATTCCTCAAAGAATTATTACAGGTTATAGGATGGTAATCGATTTGTGCAAATTAAATAAGGCTACTAAAAAAGATCATTACCCCTTACCTTTTATCGATCAAATGCTAGAAAGATTATCTAAACATACACATTTTTGCTTTCTAGATGGTTATTCTGGTTTCTCTCAAATACATGTGTCAGCCAAAGATCAATTAAAGACTACTTTTACATGCACTTTTGGTACTTTTGCTTATAGATGTATGCCTTTTGGTTTATGTAATGCACCTGCTACCTTTCAAATATGCATGATGGCTATATTCTCTGACTTTTGTGAAAAGATTTGTGAGGTTTTCATGGACAACTTTTCCGTCTATGGATCTTATTTTGATGATTGCTTGAGCAACCTTGATCGAGTTTTGTAGAGATGTGAAGAAACTAATCTTGTCTTGAATTGGGAAAAGTGCCACTTTATGGTTAATGAAGGTATTGTCTTGGGGCATAAAGTTTCTGAAAGAGGTATTGAAGTTGACAAAGCCAAGTTTGATGCTATTGAAAAGATGCCATGTCCCAAGGACATCAAAGACGTTGTGTACCTGAGCATGAACAGGAACAGATCCTACACAAGTGTCACTCCGAAGCTTATGGAGGACACCATGCTGGAGATAGAACTGCACATAAGGTACTGCAATCTGGTTTTTATTGGCCTACTCTCTTCAAGGATGCCCGTAAGTTTGTCTTATCTTGTGATGAATGTCAAAGAATTGGTAATATTAGTAGACGTCAAGAAATGCCCATGAATTATTCACTTGTTACTGAACCATTTGATGTTTGGGGCTTCGACTATATGGGGCCTTTTCCTTCCTCTAATGGTTATACACATATTTTAGTTGCTGTTGATTATGTTACTAAGTGGGTAGAAGCTATTCCAACTAGTAGTGATGATCATAACACTTCTATTAAAATGCTTAAAGAAGTTATTTTTCCAAGATTTGGAGTCCCTGGATATTTAATGACTGATGGTGGTTCACATTTTATTCATGGTGCCTTCCGTAAAATGCTTGCTAAATATGATGTTAATCATAGAATTGCATCTCCTTATCACCCTCAGTCTAGTGGTCAAGTAGAATTGAGTAACAGAGAACTCAAATTAATTTTGCAAAAGACTGTTAATAGGTCTAGAAAGAATTGGTCCAAGAAACTTGATGATGCATTATGGGCCTATAGAACTGCATATAAAAATCCTATGGGTATGTCTCTGTATAAAATGGTCTATGGAAAAGCATGTCACTTGCCTCTCGAACTAGAACACAAGGCTTATTGGGCTATTAAAGAACTTAATTATGATTTTAAACTTGCCGGTGAGAAGAGGTTATTTGATATTAGCTCACTTGATGAATGGAGAACCCAAGCCTACGAAAATGCCAAGTTATTTAAAGAAAAGGTTAAAAGATGGCATGACAAAAGGATACAAAAGCATGAGTTTAATGTAGGTGCTTATGTATTGCTATACAACTCTCATTTAAGATCTTTTGCAGGAAAACTTCTCTCTAAATGGGAAGGTCCTTGCATTATCGAGGAGGTCTACTGTTCCGGTGCCATAAAAATCAACAACTTCGAAGGCACAAATCCGAAGGTGGTGAACGGACAAAGAATCAAACATTATATCTCAGGTAATCCCATAAATGTTGAAACCAATGTTATCGAAACCGTAACCCCGGAGGAATACATAAGGGACACTTTCCGGAACGTTTCAGGCTCCGAAAAGGAATAGGTATGTGGTACGGTAAGTAAACCGACTCCAAAACAGTTTTAAGGCAATATTTCTCCATTTTGGAATATTTAGAAAAATAGAAAAATAAGCATCAGCCTGGGTAGGACACGAGGGCTCCACGAGGGTGGAGGGCGCGCCCTACCCTACTAGGCGCGCCCCCTACCTCGTGGGCACCTCGTGGGCACCTCGTGTGCTCTCCGGATTCCGTTTTCGTACACGACACGTATTTTGGTCGGTAAAAATTCATTATATAATCTCCCAGGGGTTTTGACCCCCGTATCACGCAAAAATCCCCTGTTTGTGTTTCGAGCTGTTGCTGCTGCAGATTAGACTAGGATGTCTTCGCAAGAGTCAGTCGGGGAGAGCCGGGTGTCTCATCCGGCACCGGGATCAACGACAAACGATCATGTTGACTCCTTTGGGCCAGGAACGGAGGAAGAGATGGAGGATGATTTGAAGAGGATATATGCCATGGAAGAGGATCAAGAAGTCACTTCCCGCCTCCAATCTGGATTCACCATGGGAGAACTGCAGAGCTCAGCTATTCCAAACTCGGTTATCCCTTCCAATGTTAGATTTCTTTCTTATGAGAATATGAAAAAGAGTGTCACTAGTTCTCCCGCAGCTATGCAGCACCCTTGGGTGCAGGGAGCTTTGGCTGTTACAGGAAAACTCCAAAAGGAAATAATGGACCTCAAGCAGCAACTCAACAAGCTTGAGGAGGAGAATCGTATCTTGAGGGGCATCATCGCCAAGAACATCACATCACCATCCCCGAAAAGAGAGACATAATCACATGGGTATGGGCACTCCACTTGGAAACTGCCAAGCTTGGGGGAGTGCCCCGGTATCGTATCATCATCACTTTTATCTTTACCATTTTCTTAGTTCGATCCTTTTGGTAATATCTTGATCTAGTAGAATAAAAGTTCTTAGTATGATCTAGTTGTGAGTTTTGCTTTACTATCCTTCTTTGTAATCGAGTCCCTGAGCTATATAATAAAGATTAGTGTT
The DNA here is from genome assembly GCF_003073215.2 of Triticum urartu. Classification (NCBI taxonomy): domain Eukaryota; kingdom Viridiplantae; phylum Streptophyta; class Magnoliopsida; order Poales; family Poaceae; genus Triticum; species Triticum urartu. The sequence continues at coordinate 495,923,757 of NC_053027.1, read as the reverse complement.
GAGTCAAGGGCTTGATTATTTTGCCATGATCCTAAAGGAATAAAAGAAAAGGGAAAGAAATAAAAAGAAACAAAGAGATCATATGAGTCTTATGGAGAGTAATGAGCTCACATAGAAAGAGTATGATGAATAAAAGTTATTAAGGGTTGACAAACACAGTTTTGGTCATCGTTGCAATTAATAGGAAGTAATAAATAAAGAGAGGCCTTCACATATAAATATACTATCTTGGACATCTTTTATGATTGTGAGCACTCATTAAAATATGACATGCTAAAGAGTTGACATTGGACAAGGAAGACAATGTAATGGGTTATGTTTTCTTACATCTGAGATAAATTATATTGTCTTGGATCTTCCAACATGATGAGCTTGCCTTTCCCCCTCATGCTAGCCAAATTCATTGCACCAAGTAGAGATACTACTTGTGCTTCCAAACACCCTTAAACCAGTCTTGCCATAAGAGTCCACCATATCTACCTATGGATTGAGTAAGATCTATCAAGTAAGTTGTCATCGGTGCAAGCAATAAAAATTGCTCTCTAAATATGTATGATTGATTAGTGTGTAGGAAATAAGCTTTATACGAGCGTGTGATATGGAAGTAATAAAAGCGACAGACTGCATAATAAAGGTCCATATCACAAGTGGCAATATAAAGTGACGTTCTTTTGCATTAAGATTTTGTGCATCCAACCCATAAAAGCGCATGACAACCACTGCTTCCATCTGCGAAGGGCCTATCATTTACTTTTATCTCCTACATTGCATAAGAGTCATGGTGATCTTCACCCTTCCTTTTTACATTTTATCCTTTGGCAAGCACAATATGTTGGAAAGATCCTGGTATATATGGCTAATTGGATGTAAGTTTTCATGAACTATTACTGTTGACATTACCCTTGAGGTAAAACGTTGGGAGGCAAAACTATAAGCCCCTATCTTTCTCTGTGTCCGATTAAAACTCCATACCCATAAGTATTGCGTGAGTGTCAGCAATTGTGAAAGATTATATGATAGTTGAGTATGTGGACTTGCTGAAAAGCTCTTATATATTGACTCTTTCCTATGTTATGGTAAATTGCAATTGCTTCAATGACTGAGATTGTAGTTTGTTAGTTTTCAATGAAGATTACGATTATTACTCTAGCATTAGATATTATATGACAAAGAATTATGTAAGTTGTTGTTCTAAGAATGATCATGATGCCCTCATGTCCATATTTTATTTTTATCGACACCTCTATCTCTAAACATGTGGACATATTTTTCGATTTCGGCTTTTCGCTTGAGGACAAGCGAGGTCTAAGCTTGGGGGAGTTGATACGTCCATTTTGCATCATGCTTTTATATCGATATTTATTGCATTATGGGCTGTTATTACACATTATGTCACAATACTTATGCCTATTCTCTCTTATTTTACAAGGTTTACATAAAGAGGGAGAATGCCGGCAGCTGGGATTCTGGGCTGGAAAAGGAGCAAATATTAGAGACCTATTCTGCACAGCTCCAAAAGTCCTGAAACTTCACGGATGATGTTTTCTAAATATATAAAAAATACTGAGCGCAAGAACCTCACCAGGGGGGCACACCCTTCCCACGAGGGTGGGGGCGTGCCCTACCCCCCTGGCACGCCCCCTACCTCGTGGGCCCCCTGGTGGCCCTCCGGTGGCCATCTTCTGCTATATGGAGTCTTTTGATAGGAAAAAAATTCATAAGCCATCTTCTCGGACGAAACTCTGCCGCCACGAGGTGGAACCTTGGCGGAATCAATCTAGGGCTCTGGCGGAGCTGTTCTGCCGGGGAAACTTCCCTCCCGGAGGGGGATCATCGCCATCGTCATCACCAACGCTCCTCTCATCGGGAGAGGGCAATCTCCATCAACATCTTCATCAGCACCATCTCATCTCAAAACCCTAGTTCATCTCTTGTATCCAATTCTTGTCTCCAAGTCCGGGATTGGTGCTAGTAGGTTGCTAGTAGTGTTAATTACTCCTTGTAGTTGATGCTAGTTGGTTTAATTGGTGGAAGATCATACGTTCAGATCCTATATGCATATTAATACCCCTCTAATTATGAACATGTTTATGCTTTATGAGTAGTTACTTTTGTTCCTGAGGACATGGGAGAAGTCTTGCTATTAGTAGTCATGTGAATTTGGTATTCGTTCGATATTTTGATGAGATGTATGTTCTCTCTCCTCTAGTGGTGTTATGTGAACGTTGACTATATGACACTTCACCATTATTTGGGACTAGAGGAAGGCATTGGGAAGTAATAAGTAGATGATGGGTTGCTAGAGTGACAGAAGCTTAAACCCTAGTTTATGCGTTGCTTCGTAAGGGGTGGATTTGGATCCATATGTTTCATGCTATGGTTAGGTTTACCTTAATACTTTTGTTGTATTTGCGGATGCTTGCAATAGAGGTTAATCATAAGTGGGATGCTTGTCCAAGTAAGGGCAGCACCCAAGCACCGGTCCACCCACATACCAAATTATCAAAGTACCGAATGCGAATCATATGAACGTGATGAAAACTAGCTTGACGATATTCCCATGTGTCCTCGGGAGCGCTTTACATCATATAAGAGTTTGTCCATGCTTGTCCTTTGCTACAAAAGGATTGGGACACCTTGCTGCACTTTATTTACTTTTGTTACTTGTTGCTCATTACAAATTATCCTATCACAAAACTATCTGTTACCACTTATTTCAGTACTTGCAAAGAATACCTTGCTGGAAACCGCTTATCATTTCCTTCTGCTCCTCGTTGGGTTCGACACTCTTACTTATCGAAAGGACTATGATATATCCCCTATACTTGTGGGTCATCACCCCCTTCCACCATAATCCACCTCGGTCATATCGTAGTGGTGCTTAGGAGAAGCCCTGTTGTAACGCCCCGAGACCGATGTGCCAGGTGTCGTCTAGTTATTCGCTGTTGTTGCATTCTCTTTGCTTGCGTGTCATGCATTGCATATCATGTCATCATGTGCATTTCATTTGCATACATGTTCGTCTCATGCATCCGAGCATTTTCCCCGTTGTCCGTTTTGCAATCCGGCGCTCCGTTCTCCTCCGGTGGTCATTTCTACCTTCTTCTCATGTGTGGGGATTAAACATTTCCGGATTGGACCGAAACTTGCCAAGCAGCCTTGGTTTACTACCGGTAGACCGCCTGTCAAGTTTCGTACCATTTGGACTTCGTTTGATGCACCAACGGTTAACCGATGGACCGAAAAGGCCTCGTGTGTGTTGCAGCCCAACACCCCTCCATTTTGGCCCAAAACCCACCTAAACCTCCTCCATCATCTTGGTCGTTCGATCACGATCGCGTGGCCGAAAACCGCACCTCATTTGGACTCTCCTAGCTCCCTCTACCTATATAAACACCTCCCCCTCCGAAATTCACGGGCAAACCCTAATTTTTCCCCTCTCCTCGCGCCGCCGGACGAGATCCGAACGGGCGGACACGTCCGACCTGCGCGTCGCCGCCTCCGCGCCAATCGCGCTGCGCCATGTGGCACAGCAGCCGCCGCCGCCGCTGAGGCCCGTTCGGCCCAGGGCGGGCCCTCGCCGTCGCCAACTGGGCCGCCGCCTCCTCACCGCGCGCGCCGCCCACGCCATCGCCCCGCCGCCATCTTCGCCTACTCCGGTCGCCGGACCTCGCCTCGCCGCCGTCCGCGTTCACCGGCGCCGGCGACCGCCCTGCTCCGCCGCCTGGGTCGCCGCCGCCCCGTCCTCGCCGACCTCCTCCGCCGCATGGCCGCACCACCACCTCGCCTTCCGGCCACCCCTCTCCCTCAAACTCCGGCGCACCCCAACGAACTTCGGCCATCCTCGAACGCCGCGCCGCTACAGTGCCGGCCCGATCTGGATCTGAGATCCATTTGCCTCGGTTGACTTTCTACTCCCGAAACCCTAACTTTTATGCCATCTTCATCACATCGTAACTTTGCATCCGTAGCTCCGATTCATGCATATAGCATATCAAAATGTTCGTCTCAGAGAGTACATCATTTCATCTCATTGAATCATTTTCATTTGAGTTCATCTTGATGCCCGAAATGCTGTTAGAAGAGTGCTATTTGAGATAATTGTCAGATCTGCTGGTCCAATTAGATATTTGTCATTTTTGCCATGATTTATGTGTGCATGATATGCCCATGAGCTCTACATATGTTTTGTTAAGGGTTTTGCCATCTTTCCAGAGGTGCAACCCATGTATTTTTGTGATGTGTATGGTGACTAGCACAAGCTTGCAAAGTGGTGCATTCGTTAATGCTGATTTCAGGGACTTAGCATTTCCACTAAGTCCTTGATCTGTTTATCTCATATGGCCATATGTTCATGTTGTTTCCTAGTGATCTGTGCCTCTTTTGAGGATGATCAGTAAGGATGTTTTGTTAATCTTGTAGTGCTCTATACATCCATGTCCTTGTTTGCAATTATGGAGCACCCTAGCTTGAGTCAATCGAGCTCTATTTTTGTCATTCCGTGAATCTAGGCAGATTGTCTACTTGTTAGCAATTTTGCCAAGGATGTTGTAGTTGATCCGTGCATGCTATGTTATTGTTCTTGTCATGTCTAGCTTGTATTTTGTGTATTCTTAATGGGTGTATGCTTAGATTGTCATGACTTGCTCTGTAGTGAGTGCATCAAGCTCGTAAACATGCCTACTTGATATCTGTTTCAGCATGTTCCAGTTTTCACTAAGTCTGAGAACTGATTATGTTTTTGCCATGTTCACTTGCTTGCAATTGTATTTTCTGACCTCTTTTGGCTCAAGGTCACTAAGGGACTTTTGTTAAGCTCTTTGAGTAGCTCCATGCCATGCTTTACTTTGCCATGTTCATGCCCTGTAGCATATAGTTTTCATGCTCCAAAGTGTGCTACCTGATCTGAAATTCCAGGCTTGTGTTAATTTCACTAAGTCTGAAATCTGTTTACCAAATGCTTTTTTGCCATGCTTGTTTGAACCTGTTAATGGATGAATTGGCCGTAGCTCAGTGTTCATATTTTGTTAAGCATCATGAATGGATCCCTGCCATGTATTTTGTTGTCATGTTTGAGTGCGGTAGCATGTTCATCTTGTTGCATTTAGATGGCTACTTGCTGTAAATCGCAGAACATGGTCATATTTGAATTGCTTGCCTTTTCCAAACCGTAACTCCGATTCCGGCGTTCTTTATATCATTTTCAAGCGATTTCATCTCATATTTCCAGTGGCACACTTGGATTTCCATGTTGAGGCCATATTCATGCATCTCTTGCCAAATCATGCATATGCATCGCATACCGCATCTCGCATATCATACCATGTTCATGTGTGGTTTGTTTACTATGTTGTGTACTTCTTTCCGGTGTTTGATTCTTCGGGTTGGTTCTGGTAACGTCGCGTTTGTGAGGACCCGTTCGCCTACGTCTGTTTGTCTTCTTCATGGACTCGTTCTTCTCCCTTGCGGGATTTCAGGCAAGACGATCATACCCTCGAAATCACTTCCATCTTTGCTTTGCTAGATGCTCGCTCTTTTGCTATGCCTATTCTGCGATACCTACCACTTGCTTATCATGCCTCCTATATTGTTGAACCAAGCCTCTAACCCACCTTGTCCTAGCAAACCGTTGTTTGACTATGTTACCGCTTTGCTCAGCCCCTCTTATAGCGTTGTTAGTTGCAGGTGAAGATTGAAGTTTGTTCCTTGTTGGAACATGGAGATGTTGTTCCTTGTTGGAACATGTTTACTTGTTGGGATATCACAATATATCTTATTTAATTAATGCATCTATATACTTGGTAAAGGGTGGAAGGCTCGGCCTTATGCCTGGTGTTTTGTTCCACTCTTGCCACCTTAGTTTCCATCATATCGGTGTTATGTTCCCGGATTTTGCGTTCCTTACGCGGTTGGGTTATAATGGGAACCCCTTGACAGTTCGCCTTGAATAAAACTCCTCCAGCAAGGCCCAACCTTGGTTTTACCATTTGCCACCTAGCCTTTTTCCCTTGGGAGTTGCGCATCCCGAGGGTCATCTTTATTTTAAACCCTCGGGCCAGTGCTTGTCTAAGTGTTGGTCCAACCTAGAGCACCGTGCAGGGCCATCCCTTGGCAACTTGGGTTACGTCGGCTTCTGTACGCTTAGCTTATCCGGTGTGCCCTGAGAACGAGATATGTGCAGCTCCTATCGGGGTGTCGGCGCATCGGGTGGTCTTGCTGGACTTGTTTTGCCATTGTCGAGGATGTCTTGTAGAACCGGGATACCGAGTCTGATCGAAATGTCTCGGGAGGAGGTCTATTCCTTCGTTGACCGTGAGAGCTTGTGATGGGCTAAGTTGGGACACCCCTGCAGGGATTTGAACTTTCGAAAGCCGTGCCCACGGTTATGGGCAGATGGGAATTTGTTAATGTCCGATTGTAGAAAACCTGAAGTTGACCTTAATTAAAATGCATCAACCGCGTGTGTAACCGTGATGGTCTCTTTCCGGCGGAGTCCGGGAAGTGAACACGGTGTTGGAGTAATGCTTGCGCAGGTTGTCCTCTAGTTTCTCGCTCGTGCTTTGCCTCCTCTTCTCGCTCTCTTTTGCGAACAGGTTAGCCACCATATATGCTAGTCGCTTGCTGCAGTTCCACATATTTACCTTGCCTTTCCTATAAGCTTAAATAGTCTTGATCGCGAGGGTGCGAGATTGCTGAGTCCCTGTGGCTCATAGATTACTTCCAAACCAGATGCAGGGCCTGATGATTCCGCTCCAGGTGACGCGCTTGAGCTCGAGTGGGAGTTCGACGAGGACTCTCAACGATACTACGTGTCTTTCCCTGATGATCAGTAGTGGTGCCCAGTTGGGGTGATCGGGACCGTGTTGCATGTTGGGTTATCTTTTATTTTGGCGCCGTAGTCGAGACATGAGTGTTTGAATGTTGTAATGCTATTTATGTACTTGATTGACGTGGCGAGTGTAAGCCAACTATGTATCTCCCCTTTTTATTATCTATATTACATGGGATGTTGTGATGATTGCCTAACTTGCGACATTGCTTTCAATGCGGTTATGCCTCTAAGTCGTGCCTCGACACGTGGGAGATATAGCTGCATCGAGGGCGTTACACCTGTTCCGGTAGCATCATCATCACCGTCATCACGCCGTCGTGCTGACGAAGCTCTCCGTCGACACTCTGCTGGATCGTGAGTTCGTGGGATGTCACCGAGCTGGACGTGTGCATATCGAGGAGGTGTCGTACCTTCGGTGCTAGGATCGGTCGGATCATGAAGACGTTCGACTACATCAACCGTGTTTTCATAACGCTTCCGCTTACGGTCTACGAGGGTACGTGGACAACACTCTTCCCCTCTCGTTGCTATGCATCACCATGATCTTGCGTGTGCGTAGGAATTTTTTGAAACTACTGCGTTCCCCAACATGCGGCGCCCCCTCCACAGTTTTACACCTCGGTCATATTGCCGTAGTGCTTAGGCGAAGCCCTGCGTCGGTAACTTCATCATCACCGTCAACACGCCGTCGTGCTGACGGGACTCACCCTCGGCCTCAGCTGGATCAAGAGTACGAGGGATATCACCGAGTTGAACGTGTGCAGATCGCGGAGATGCCGTGCGTTCGGTACTTGATCGGTTGGATCGTGAAGACGTTCTACTACATCAACCACGTTACTAAACGCTTCCGCTTTCGGTCTACAAGGGTACGTAGACACACTCTCCCCTCTCGTTGCTATGCATCTCCTAGATAGATCTTGCGTGATCGTAGGAATTTTTTTGAAATACTGCGTTCCCCAACAATCACATCATTAGAGAATGATGTGATGGACTAGACCCATCCGTTAGCTTAGCACTATGATCGTTTAGTTTTTTGTTGTTGCTTTCTTCATGACTTATACATTTCCTATGACTATGTGATTATGCAACTCCCGGATATTGGAGGAACACTTAGTGTGCTATCAAACGTCACAACGTAACTAGGTGATTATAAAGATGCTCTACAGGTGTCTCCGATGGTGTTTGTTGAGTTGGCATAGATCGAGATTAGGATTTGTCACTCCGATTGTTGGAGAGGTATCTCTGGGCTCTCTTGGTAATGCACATCACTACAAGCCTTGCAAGCAATGTGACTAATGACTTAGTTGCGGGATGATGCATTACAGAATGAGTAAAGAGACTTGTCGATGACGAGATTGAACTAGGTATGATGATACCGACGATCGAATCTCGGGCAAGTAACATACCGATGACAAAGGGAACAACATATACCGTTATGCGGTTTGACCGATAAAGATCTTCGTAGAATATGTAGGATCCAATATGAGCATCTAGGTTCTACTATTGTTTATTGACCGGAGATGTGTCTCGGTCATGTCTACATAGTTCTCGAACCCGTAGGGTCCGCATGCTTAACGTTCGATGACGATATGTATTATGAGTTATGTGATTTGATTCACCGAAGGTTGTTCGGAGTCCCGAATGAGATCATGGACATGACGAGGAGTCTCGAAATGGTCGATACATAAATATTCATATATTGGAAGGCTACATTCGGACACCGGAATGGTTCGGATCGTTTCGGATAAGTTTCGGAGTATCGGGGGTTACCGGAACCCCCCGGAAAGTTATTGGGCCTCATGGGCCTATTGGTGGAAGAGAGGAGGCAGGCCAAGGTGTGGCGTGCGCCCCCCCCCTCCCCCCTAGCCCAAACCGAATTGGACTAGGGCTAGGGGGGCGGTCCCCCTTTCCTTCTCTTCTTCCTCTCCATCCTTCTTCTCCTACTAGGACTAGGAAAGGGGGAAACCTACTCCTACTAGTGAAGGAAATATGCCCTAGAGGCAGTAATAAAGTTATTATTTATTTCCTTATATCATGATAAATGTTTATTATTCATGCTAGAATTGTATTAACCGGAATTGTATTAACCGGAAACATAATACATGTGTGAATACATAGACAAACAGAGTGTCACTAGTATGCCTCTACTTGACTAGCTCGTTGATCAAAGATGGTTATGTTTCCTAACCATAGACATGAGTTGACATTTGATTAACAGGATCACATCATTAGGAGAATGATGTGATTGACTTGACCCATTCCTTTAGCTTAGCACTTGATCGTTTAGTTTGTTGCTATTGCTTTCTTCATGACTTATACATGTTCCTATGACTATGAGATTATGCAACTCCCGTTTACCGGCGGAACACTTTGTGTGCTACCAAACATCACAACATAACTGGGTGATTATAAAGGTGCTCTACAGGTGTCTCCGAAGGTACTTGTTGGGTTGGCATATTTCGAGATTAGGATTTGTCACTCCGATTGTCGGAGAGGTATCTTTGGGCCCTCTCGGCAATGCACATCACCTAAGCCTTGCAAGCATTGCAACTAATGAGTTAGTTGCGAGATGATGTATTAAGGAACGAGTAAAGAGACTTTCCGGTAATGAGATTGAACTAGGTATTGAGATGCCGACGATCGAATCTCGGGCAAGTAACATACCGATGACAAAGGGAACAACGTATGTTGTTATGCGGTCTGACCGATAAAGATCTTCGTAGAATATGTAGGAGCCAATATGAGCATCCAGGTTCCGCTATTGGTTATTGACCGGAGACGTGTCTCGGTCATGTCTACATAGTTCTCGAACCCGTAGGGTCCGCGCGCTTAACGCTACGATGACAGTTATATTATGAGTTTATATGTTTTGATGTAACGAAGGAGTTCGGAGTCCCGGATGAGATCGGGAACATGGCGAGGAGTCTCGAAATGGTCAATACGTAAAGATCGATATATTGGACGACTATATTCGGACTTCGTAAAGGTTCCGAGTGATTCGGGTATTTTTCGGAGTACCGGAGAGTTACGGGAAGTCACCGGGGAGTATATGGGCCTTATTGGGCCATACGGGAATAGAGGAGAGAGGCCAAAAGGAAGGAGGCGCGCGCCCCCCCTCTGGTTTGAATTGGACAAGGGGTGCAGCCCCCTTTTCCTTGTTCCTCTCCCCCTCTTTCCTTCTCTCCTACTCCAACAAGGGAAGGAGGAGTCCTACTCCCGGTGGGAGTAGGACTCCCCCCTTGGCGCGCCCTCCTCCTAGGCCGGCCGCCTCCCCCTTGCTCCTTTATTATACAGGGGCAGGGGGCACCTCTAGACACACAAGTTGATCAGTTGATCTATCCCAGCCGTGTGCGGTGCCCCCCTCCACCATATTCCACCTCGATCATATCGTAGCGGTGCTTAGGCGAAGCCCTGCATCGGTAGCAACATCATCACTGTCACCACGCCGTCGTGCTGACAGAACTCTCCCGTGAAGCTCTGCTGGATCGGAGTTCGCGGGACGTCATCGAGCTGAACGTGTGCTGAACTCGGAGGTGCCGTGCGTTCGGTACTTGGATCGGTCGGATCGTGAAGATGTACGACTACATCAACCGCGTTGTGCTAACGCTTCCGCTTTCGGTCTACGAGGGTACGTGGACAACACTCTTCCCTCTTGTTGCTATGCATCACCATGATCTTGCGTGTGCGTAGGAAATTTTTTGAAATTACTACGTTCCCCAACAGTGGCATCCGAGCCAGGTTTTATGCGTTGATGTTATATGCACGAGTAGAACACAAGTGAGCTGTGGGCGATATAAGTCATAGTGCTTACCAGCATGTCATACTTTGGTTCGGCGGTATTGTTGGATGAAGCGGCCCGGTCCGACATTACACGTACGCTTACGCGAGACTAGTTCTACCGACGTGCTTTGCACACAGGTGGCTGGCGGGTGTCAGTTTCTCCAACTTTAGTTGAACCAAGTGTGGCTACGCCCAATCCTTGCGAAGGTTAAAACAGCGCCAACTTGACAAACTATCGTTGTGATTTTGATGCGTAGGTAAGAACGGTTCTTGCTAAGCCCGTAGCAGCCACATAAAACTTGCAACAACAAAGTAGAGGACGTCTAACTTGTTTTTGCAGGGCATGTTGTGATGTGATATGGTCAAGACATGATGCTAAATTTTATTGTATGAGATGATCATGTTTTGTAACCGAGTTATCGGCAACTGGCAGGAGCCATATGGTTGTCGCTTTATTGTATACAATGCAATTGCCCTGTAATGCTTTACTTTATCACTAAGCGGTAGCGATAGTCGTAGAAGCATAAGTTGGCGAGACGACAATGATGCTATGATGGTAATCAAAGTGTCGCGCCGGTGACAATGGTGATCATGACGGTGCTTCGGAGATGAAGATCACAAGCACAAGATGATGATGGACATATCATATCACTTATATTGATTGCATATGATGTTTATCTTTTATGCATCTTATCTTGCTTTGATTGACGGTAGCATTATAAGATGATCTCTCACTAAATTTCAAGATAAAAGTGTTCTCCCTGAGTATGCACCGTTGCCAAAGTTCGTCGTGCCCAGACACCACGTGATGATCGGGTGTGATAAGCTCTACGTCCATCTACAACGGGTGCAAGCCAGTTTTGCACACGCAGAATACTCAGGTTAAACTTGACGAGCCTAGCATATGCAGATATGGCCTCGGAACACTGAGACCGAAAGGTCGAGCGTGAATCATATAATAGATATGATCAACATAGTGATGTTCACCATTGAAAACTACTCCATTTCACGTGATGATCGGTTATGGTTTAGTTGATTTGGATCACGTGATCACTTAGAGGATTAGAGGGATGTCTATAAAAGTGGGAGTTCTTTAAGTAATTTGATTAATTGAACTTAAATTAATTTATCATGAAATTAGTCCTGGTAGTATTAGCATATCTATGTTGTAGATCAATAGCTCGCGTTTAGCTCCTCTATTTTATTTTTGATATGTTCCTAGAGAAAATTAAGTTGAAAGATGTTAGTAGCAATGATGCAGATTGGATCCGTGATCTAAGGATTATCCTCATTGCTGCACAGAAGAATTATGTCCTTAATGCACCGCTAGATGACAGGCCTATTGCAGGAGCAGATGCAGACGTTATGAATGTTTGTCTAGCTCAATATGATGACTACTTGATAGTTTAGTGCACCATGCTTAAATGGCTTAAAATCGAGACTTCAAAGACGTTTTGAAGGTCATGGACCATATGAGATGTTCCAGGAGTTGAAGTTAATATTTCAAGCAAATACCCGAGTTGAGAGATATGAAGTCTCCAACAAGTTCTATAGCTAAAAGATGGAGGAGAATAGCTCAAGCAGTGAGCATGTGCTCAGATTGTCTGGGTACTACAATCGCTTGAATCAAGTGGGAGTTAATCTTCCAGATAAGATAGTGATTGACAGAATTCTCTAGTCACCATCACCAAGTTAATAAAACTTCATGATGAACTATGATATGCAAGGGATAACGGAAACGATTCCCAAGCTCTTCGTAATGCTGAAATCAACGAAGGTAGAAATCAAGAAAAATATCAAGTGTTGATGGTAGACAAGACCACTAGTTTCAAGAAAAGGGAAAAAAGAAGAAGGGGAACTTCAAGAAGAACGGCAAGCAAGTTGCTGCTCAAGTGAAGAAGCCCAAGTCTGGTCCTAAGCCTGAGACTAAGTGCTTCTACTGCAAAGGGACTGGTCACTGGAAGCGGAACTGCCCCAAGTATTTGGCGGATAAGAAGGATGGCAAAGTGAACAAAGGTATATTTGATATACAGATTATTGATGTGTATTTTACTAGTGTTCTAGCAACCCCTCGGTATTTGATACTGGTTCAGTTGCTAAGAGTAGTAACTCGAAACGGGAGTTGCAGAATGAACAGAGACTAGTTAAGGGTGAAGTGACGATGTGTGTTGGAAGTGGTTCCAAGATTGATATGATCATCATCGCACACTCCCTATACTTTCGGGATTAGTGTGGAACCTAAATAAGTGTTATTTGGTGTTGAGCATGAATATGATTTGATCATGTTTATTGCAATACAGTTATTCATTTAAGTAAGAGAATAAATTGTTGTTCTGTTTACATGAATAAAACCTTATATGGTTACACACCCAATGAAAATGGTTCGTTGGATCTCGATCGTAGTGATACACATATTCATAATATTGAAACCAAAAGATGCAAAGTTAATAATGATAGTGCAACTTATTTGTGGCACTGCCATTTAGGTCATATTGGTGTAAAGCGCATGAAGAAAACTCCATGCTGATGGACTTTTGGAATCACTTGATTATGAATCCTATGCTTGCGAACCGTGCCTCATGGGCAAGATGACTAAAACACCGTTCTCCGGTACTATGGAGAGAGCAACAGATTTGTTGGAAATCATACATACAGATGTATGTGGTCCGATGAATATTGAGGCTCGTGGCGGATATCGTTATTTTCTCACCTTCACAGATGATTTGAGCAGATATGGGTATATCTACTTGATGAAACATAAGTCTGAAACATTTGAAAAGTTCAAAAAACTTCAGAGTGAAGTGGAAAATCATCGTGACAAGAAAATAAAGTTTCTACGATCTGATCGCAGAGACAAATATTTGAGTTACGAGTTTGGTCTTCAATTAAAACAATGTGGAATAGTTTCACAAAATCGTGCCACCTGGAACACCACAGCATAATGGTGTGTCCGAACGTCATAACCGTACTATTATTGGATATATGCAATCTATGATGTTTCTTACCGATTAACCACTATAGTTTTGAGGTTATGCATTAGAGACAGCTACATTCACATTAAATAGGGCACCATCTAAATCCGTTGAGACGACACCGTATGAACTATGGTTTGGCAAGAAACCTAAGCTGTCGTTTCTTAAAGTTTGAGGTTTCAATGCTTATGTGAAAAAGTTCAACCTGATAAGCTCAAACCCAAATCGGAGAAGTGCGTCTTCATAGGATACCCAAAAGAAATGTTGGTACACCTTCTATCACAGATCCGAAGGCAAGATATTCATTGCTGAGAATGGATCCTTTCTAGAGAAGGAGTTTCTCTCGAAAGAAGTGAGTGGGAGGAAGTAGAACTTGATGAGGTAACTGTACCTGCTCCCTTATTGGAAAGTAGTTCATCACAGAAATCTGTTCCTGTGACTACTACACCAATTAGTGAGGAAGCTAATGATGATGATCATGTAACTTCAGATCAAGTTACTACCAAACCTCGTAGGTAAACCAGAGTGAGATCCGCACCAGAGTGGTACGGTAATCCTGTTCTGGAGGTCATGTTACTTGACCATCGACGAACCTACGAACTATGAGGAAGCGATGATGAGCCCAGATTCCGCGAAATGGCTTGAGGCCATGAAATCTGAGATGAGATCCATGTATGAGAACAAAGTATGGACTTTGATTGACTTGCCCAATGATCAGCGAGCCATTGAGATTAAATGGATCTTCAAGAGGAAGACGGACGCTGATAGTAGTGTTACTATCTACAAAGCTAGAATTGTCGCAAAAAGGTTTTCGACAAGTTCAAGGTGTTGACTACGATGAGAGTTTCTCACTCGTACTATGCCGAAGTCTGCCCGAATCATGTTAGCAATTGCCGCATTTTATGAAATCTGGCAAATGGATAAACAAAACTGCATTCCTTAATGGATTTATTAAAGAAGAGTTGTATATGATGCAACTAGAAGGTTTTGTTAATCCTAAAGGTACTAACAAAATATGCAAGCTCCAGCGATCCATCTATGGACTGGTGCAAGCATCTCGGAGTTGGAATATACGCTTTGATAAGTTGATCAAAGCATATAGTTTTATACAGACTTGCGGTGAAGCCTGTATTTACAAGAAAGTGAGTGGGAGCACTACAACATTTCTGATAAGTATATGTATGACATATTGTTGATCGGAGATAATGTAGAATTATTCTGCAAAGCATAAAGGAGTGTTTGAAAGGAGTTTTTCAAAGAAAGACCTCGGTGAAGCTGCTTACATATTGAGCATCAAGATCTATAGAGATAGATCAAGACGCTTGATAAGTTTTTCAATGAGTACATACCTTGACAAGATTTTGAAGTAGTTCAAAATGAACAATCAAAGAAGGAGTTCTTGCCTTGTTTACAAGGTGTGAAGTTGAGTAAGACTCAAAACCCGACCACGGCAGAAGATAGAGAGAGAATGAAAGTCATTCCCTATGCCTCAGCCATAGGTTCTATAAAGTATGCCATGCTGTGTACCAGACCTATTGTATACCCTGCCCTGAGTTTGGCAAAGGAGTACAATAGTGATCTAGGAGTAGATCACTGGACAGCGCTCAGAATTATCCTTAGTAAAATAAGGACATGTTTCTCGATTATGGACGTGACAAAAGGGTTCGTCGTAAACGGTTACGCCGATGCAAGTTTTTGACACTGATCCAGATGATTCTAAGTCTCAATCTGGATACATATTGAAAGTGGGAGCAATTAGCTAGAGTACTCCGTGCAGAGCATTGTTGACATAGAAATTTGCAAAATACGTATGGATCTGATATGGCAGACCCGTTGACTAAACTTCTCTCACAAGCAAAACATGATCACACCTTAGTACTCTTTGGGTGTTAATCACATAGCGATGTGAACTAGATTATTGACTCTAGTAAACCCTTTGGGTGTTGGTCACATGTCGATGTGAACTATGGGTGTTAATCACATGGTGATGTGAACTATTGGTATTAAATCACATGGCGATGTGAACTAGATTATTGACTCTAGTGCAAGTGGGAGACTGAAGGAAATATGCCCTAGAGGCAATAATAAAGTTATTATTTATTTCCTTATATCATGATAAATGTTTATTATTCATGCTAGAATTGTATTAACCGGAAACATAATACATGTGTGAATACATAGACAAACAGAGTGTCACTAGTATGCCTCTACTTGACTAGCTCGTTGATCAAAGATGGTTATGTTTCCTAACCATAGACATGAGTTGTCATTTGATTAACGGGATCACATCATTAGGAGAATGATGTGATTGACTTGACCCATTCCGTTAGCTTAGCACTTGATCGTTTAGTTTGTTGCTATTGCTTTCTTCATGACTTATGCATGTTCCTATGACTATGAGATTATGCAACTCCCGTTTACCGGAGGAACACTTTGTGTGCTACCAAACATCACAACGTAACTGGGTGATTATAAAGGTGCTCTACAGGTGTCTCTGAAGGTACTTGTTGGGTTGGCATATTTCGAGATTAGGATTTGTCACTCCGATTGTCGGAGAGGTATCTCTGGGCCCTCTCGGTAATGCACATCACCTAAGCCTTGCAAGCATTGCAACTAATGAGTTAGTTGCGAGATGATGTATTACGGAACGAGTAAAGAGACTTTCCGGTAACGAGATTGAACTAGGTATTGAGATGCCGACGATCGAATCTCGGGCAAGTAACATACCGATGACAAAGGGAACAACGTATGTTGTTATGCGGTCTGACCGATAAAGATCTTCGTAGAATATGTAGGAGCCAATATGAGCATCCAGGTTCCGTTATTGGTTATTGACCGGAGACGTGTCTCGGTCATGTCTACATAGTTCTCGAACCCGTAGGGTCCGCACGCTTAACGCTACGATGACAGTTATATTATGATTTTATATGTTTTGATGTACCGAAGGAGTTCGGACTCCCGGATGAGATCGGGGACATGACGAGGAGTCTCGAAATGGTCGAGACATAAAGATCGATATATTGGACGACTATATTCGGACTTCGGAAAGGTTCCGAGTGATTCGGGTATTTTTCGGAGTACCGGAGAGTTACGGGAATTCGCCGGGGAGTATATGGGCCTTATTGGGCCATACGGGAATAGAGGAGAGAGGCCAAAAGGAAGGAGGCGCCCACCCACCCCCTCTGGTCTGAATTGGACAAGGGGTGCAGCCCCCTTTTCCTTGTTCCTCTCCCCCTCTTTCCTTCTCTCCTACTCCAACAAGGGAAGGAGGAGTCCTACTCCCGGTGGGAGTAGGACTCCCCCCTTGGCGCGCCCTCCTCCTAGGCCGGCCGCCTTCCCCCTTGCTCCTTTATATACAGGGGCAGGGGGGCGGCAGGGGGGCACCTCTAGACACACAAGTTGATCAGTTGATCTATCCCAGCCGTGTGCGGTGCCCCCCTCCACCATATTCCACCTCGGTCATATCATAGCGGTGCTTAGGCGAAGCCCTGCGTCGGTAGCAACATCATCACCGTCACCACGCCGCCGTGCTGACGGAACTCTCCCGTGAAGCTCTGCTGGATCGGAGTTCGCGGGACGTCATCGAGCTGAACGTGTGCTGAACTCGGAGGTGTCATGCGTTCGGTACTTGGATCAGTCGGATCGTGAAAACGTATGACTACATCAACCGCGTTGTGTTAATGCTTCCGCTTTCGGTCTACGAGGGTACGTGGACAACAGTATCCCCTCTCGTTGCTATGCATGACCATGATCTTGCGTGTGCGTAGGAATTTTTTTGAAATTACTACGTTCCCCAACAACTAGGAGTAGGATTCCCCCCTTGGGCGCGCCCCTTGTAGCCGGCCCTCCTCCTCCTCCCCTCCTTTATATACTGGGGAAGGGGGCACCCCATAGACACATAAATTGATCTTTAGCCGTGTGCGGTGCCCCACTCTACTGTTTTACACCTCGGTCATATTGTCGTAGTGCTTAGGCGAAGCCCTGTGTCGGTAACTTCATCATCATCGTCAACACGTCATCATGCTGATGGAACTCACCCTCGGCCTCAGTTGGATCAAGAGTACGAGGGACGTGACCGAGCTGAACGTGTGCAGATCGCAGAGGTGCCGTGGGTTCGGTACTTGATCGGTTGGATCGCCAAGACGTTCGATTACATCAACCGCGTTACTAAAAGCTTCCGCTTTTGGTCTACGAGGGTACGTAGACACACTCTCCCCTCTCGTTGCTATGCATCTCCTAGATAGATCTTGCGTGATCGTAGGAAATTTTTTGAAATACTGCGTTCCCCAACACGTCCCGCGCCTTCGACTTGGGCTTCCTCGCCCGATCCGGCGCTGGTAAGGGCACAAGCACCCAGCAGTGCCCGTGGACGCCCTTCGGAGGTAGATGGGTGTGGTGGCCGGGGATAGGCGTAATTGGAGTGAGGCGGAGCGGGCGACACTGCCCCCGGTGCTGTGCACTAGACGGGAGGGCCAAACAACGTCGCCCGCACTGGGATGGCGGGCGAAGGAGGGCGGCGAGTCGCTCCGCGAGCTACCGCCTCGATCTAGACGCGAGCGGCGCAAAGCGATGCTAAGAGCGACCGCATCGGCGTCGCTCTCGTTGCCGCCGGAGCCGAGAGCTGCTGCGGTCATCCGCCATGGATCATATATGGAGAGGAAGCGATGTATTTGGAAAAAGAGTGGACAGAGAGAGTTGAGTGGACTGGGTGGACCGTGACCTAGGGTTCATGAGAGTGGATAGGCAGACATAAGCATGGGTCATTTACAACCTTTACTTTATCTGGTCGGTCCAATAAGGTTGATTTAGGGAACCTTCATTTGCTGTTGTTGGAACCATCCGCTCGGTTTTTGAAAGGTCCTAACCAGTTTAATTTTTTGTCCTCTTTTTGTTGTGTTTTTATCAACATGTCTTTATTGGTTTTTTATTTTTCCTTTTTTTCATGTTCTTTTGTTATTATTTTTAATCATTTTTAAAATATATTTTGACTTTCTCAGTACACGGTGAACACTTATTAGATACACGTTGAATATTTTTTAAATGCATGTTGAACATTTATTTGATTACATATTTAACATTTTTCAAAAGCACATTAAACACTTTTTAAATACACGGAGAGTCTTTTTTAATCACACGTTGATCATTTTTAGAAATTGTCATGAATATTTTTCTTAAAATGTGTGAAGATTTTATAAAATACTACGAATCTTTTTTAAAAGTTATTAACATTATCTATATGTTATGGGCATTTTCTTCAAATTACGCGAACAAATTTTAATATTGTATAAACATTTTTTAAAATTTATTAGCATATTTTTTAATGCATCAATATTTTTATTGTCATGGGAATTTTTTTAAACGGAATGAACATTTTTTGCAAGTAACAAGCACTTTTTTTCATATTTTAGTGGACATTTTAAAGATATCAGGAATAGAATCAAGTAACAAGCACTTTTTTCATATTTTAGTTGGTGAGCGTTTCTTTGGGAGCCTTGCAACGATCACCTGTGGATGGGCTGAGAGCGTGCTGCGCTCCCTTCGGTTTTTTATTTTTTATTTTTTCGCACATGTTTTCTGCTTTTTTAAATTATTTTTTCTGGTTTTTCGGCTTTTTGGTTTTCCACCTGTCTTTTTTAGTTTTGGACAAAAAAGTTTCCAAATATTTTTTTGAGCGAAAAAATGTTTTGTTGCTTCCGCAAAAAGCAACATTTTGCTTTCGCGAGAGGCTCAGTTTTGCTGTCACAAGAGGCATGGACGAGCCTCTCGGAAACGAAAAAATGTTTTCATTTTTTTCCTTCCGCAAAAGGCACGGTTTTGCTTTTACGAGAGGCACAATTGTCCTTTCGTGAAAGGTACGGCCGCGCCTGTCCTAAACAGAAAAACAAATGTGTTTCTGTTTTTTTGCTTCCGCGAGTGGCACATCCGTGCCTCTTGGGAACGGAAAATATATTTTTTCTGTTTGATTTTCCTTCCGCGAGAGGTACGCCCGGAAACGGAAAACACATTTTTTTTCCTTTTGTGAGAGGCATGGTTTTGCTTTCGTGAGAGGCATGATTGTGCTTTCGCGAGAGGCACGGCCATGTCTCTTTCGGAAAGAGAAAAAAACAGTGCCCCTGGTTTGGTTTTTTGTTCGTTTTTTCGTCCTTTTTTTTGAAAAAATGTTCGTCAAAACTTACCAATATGAAATCTAGTTTTGAAGACCTCGACGCGAGAAATCCAACAGTGAAAACGGTTCGAGATTTGAACGCACTATTTAAAATATTAAATATTTTGAATAAACAGACTTACGAAAAAAAGAAAAACTCTCATGTTACGGCTAGTGACATATATACAGCATGCCACTTGTTACGACCTGAGAAAACGAGAGCGATCGGGAGCGATCTTTGCAAGGAATACTCCTCAATTACTTTTTTTAGGGGAAATACTCCTCAATTACTGATTTCACGACTGGGAGCGGTTCAGTCAACTGGCGCCCGCTAGCGCACCATGTGGACCGGTCCAGAAACACGCAGGTGATTTGTAGCGCGAAAAAAATCCAAAATAAAATTCTCAGCTGAGGATTCGATCTCGCACCGATGAGATGCACAGTGCATTACTACTCGACCTACACCGATGAGATGCACCGATGAGATGATTACAGCGGAGTGTTTAAAACGTAGCCGTGCTATTTGCACATACATTTCAGAAAAAAATGAGATTTTTTTGGAAAAAATCAAACGGAATTCTAAAAAAATCCTGAATTAGGAAAAAGCTCGTCAAATTTTTAAAAAGTTCGTCGAATTTGAAAAAAAAATCATCAAGTTTGAAAGAAGAGTTCATCGAATTTGATCAGTCTCACCTTTGAAAAGTTCATCGAATTTGATTTTTTTTTAAAGAAGAGTTCATCAAATTTTTAAAAAAAGTTCATCAAATTTGAAAAA